>NW_025858269.1:0-855 GCF_002878395.1 Capsicum annuum
ACATTGCCTACAGTATTTAGAAAACTAAATACAAGTAAAAAGAAATCGCTTCCAGAACCATGTTGCGAAGATTGCCAAAATAATCAATGCAGCAACCTGCTAAAAGAAAATCTGGAAGAAGTCAGAAACTATACTCTGCTTAATGCAGAAGAACAAGAATGCTTAACTAATATAGAAAAAGAATATACACTAATAAGTATAGAAACTCAGTTTTATAATTTTAAAAAAGGAATAGATAAAATAGGAATAATAAACAGTCCAAAAGATTTAGAAAATATAATATCGATATTAGACAAAATGGAGATAATAGGAGAAAGACCATTAGCCCATTGGGACGCCAATGAAATAATGTGTAAATTAGATATAATTAACTTAGAGTATACGATAAAAACAGCACCTATAGAAGCGAATAATAAAGATACTAAAGAATTTGATATACAGATAAAAGAACTCTTACAATTAGGAGTAATAAGAAGATCCACCTCTAGACATAGATCAGCGGCCTTTATGGTAAGAAATCATAGTGAACAAATAAGGGGTAAAGCTCGTATGGTAATTAACTACAAAAGATTAAATGATAACACCAGAACAGACGCTTACAAACTACCAGATAAAAGTGAGTTAATTAATAGAATTCAAAATAAAAAGGTTTATAGTAAATTTGACTGTAAATCAGGCTACTGGCAAGTCAAAATGCACCCAAATAGCATAGAATGGACAGCATTCACATGTCTAGGCGGACATTTTGAATGGTTAGTTATGCCGTTTGGATTAAAGACGGCTCCTCCCATTTTCCAACGAAAAATGGATAACATATTTGGAGAATATAAACATTTTATATTAGTATATGTAGAT
>NW_025858269.1:955-1331 GCF_002878395.1 Capsicum annuum
AGAACATTTAGGACACTTACAAATAATCTTCAGACTATTTGTTAAACATGGCATAATAATAAGTAAAAAGAAGATGGAGTTATGCAAGACTTATATTAATTTCCTAGGAATCACTCTGGGAAATGGAAAAGTAAAACTACAACCACACATAGCAAAGAAGGTACTAGAAATGCCAGATAAATTAGAAACAAGAAAAGATTTACAAAAATTCTTAGGATTAATAAATTATGCAAGAAATTTTATTCAAGATTTAGGAAAAATAACAGGACAACCTCCTGCAGACAAAGGCAAAGGTGTAGCTTCGTCTTCAGAGTCTTACCAACAGACAATGTTAGGTAACTTAAATTTTAGACCACTAGAATCCCTAGAGACAATG
>NW_025858269.1:1431-4394 GCF_002878395.1 Capsicum annuum
CATTTCGGACCATTTAATTTAATTGCATACCCTGAGAGCAACATATCCTTTAGAGTAAGACCAGATTACGTTTTAGACAGACCCCAAAGGTGTTTAGTAGATAACCTCCGGATCTCTTATAATAGACAAAACCGTAATCATTTTATGGCATCTATGAACTCTTTATGCCATTACATGGCAGAAAAAAGTAGGCCTCGTTTTAAATACTATGTAGTCATTCATGGAAAAACTAACGGAATTTTTCAAACATGGTTAGAAGTATTAGACTCCATACAAGGTTTTAATGTCCCTCTTTTTAAAGGTTTTAATGATTTTACCGAAGCCACCAATCATGTTAGAGGATATTTAGGGCCAAATTATTATATATCTCCTTCCCTTAGACAAAATCCAGACCAAATACCCCAGTATAATTTACAAAAAGAGACTGGAAAGATTATTTTTTGCAACCATTGTTCTTCAATGACAGAAAACTTCAAGAAGCTAAATGCCCAAAAAGAATCACTCCTCATGGAAAATACTAGATTGATCAAACAAATACAAATGTTAGAAACAAGACTCAACCAGCAGAATCAAGCTAGCAAAATAGATGTACAAACTCAGACTCCAGCTCAGAGTTCTCTATCTCCTCAAAAAATGGATGAGAAGGGTGTGCATTTCTCACTAAATGCTCAGAAATCCACTGTACCGAATGTTGGTACAGCTAGTCCGGTTCAAACGGTGATCGGTAAAGACAAATCAAATCCGTTAATGGCTGTCACTTTGCCAAAAAGTGAGGATGAAGGGTGTTCTTCATCAAAAGCTAAGTTAACAAGATCTGGACATAGGACTTTAAAGAAGACTTTGATATCTAAGAGAAAAAATAAAACAATAGAGACAATAATTAAACAGACTCTAGACAGATTCTTCAGCAACCAGACACAAGATAAATACATGAATGGACAACCAGACGAATAGCTAGACAGAGTTGTGCCAGAGATAAATAATACAGATAATAATTCAGCAAGATCAGACGAAGAAGATAGTATTGCACAATTCCAGGATGCCCAGGATCCATATGAAGACGACGACTCAGGCATGAGTTTCGACTCCATTGCCCTGCACAACTTGGATACATAAAGATAATCTACAGTTTCCATAGTTTGTATTATTAGCTAGCATAGTCAAGTGGGGATGCCTACTTTATGTCTTGTACTAGTCAGAGTCAGAGTGCTTCCTTTATCACTACTTTCCAAAAGAAAGAAAAACTGTTGAAGCACGCGTCAAAATAAGTTTGAAAGAAAATTAATAACGCATGTGACTATGGAGCCCAAAGAGTACCCGACTTGCATTATTAAAGTTTTCTTTCTTATCCCTTATCAAAATATCAAAAAGTGTCGGCCAACTGTGTTGAGGCCACGTAGTAGCTCTTAGAACCTCTCCTTTATGTACATCTTGCCTATAAAAGGCTCATATTTTGTAGAAAGAGGACAGAGTGAAATAAACCAACTTCAAAACCTACTTGAAATGTTTAAATTCTTCCTCCCAAAAAACTTATCCAAGCCAGTCTTTCTTGTATAAACTTTGTATCATTGTGATTTAAATAAAAGCTCCACGTTTTCTATTCGATCTTAAGGGGGTTCCCGAAAGGGAAACCTCTCTCCTAGTTACTTTATGTAAGTTCTTATTTACATATTTTCCCCACAAAAATATTTATACTCATGTTCTTGTATCCATGTTTAAAGTTATTCTACATATTTTTTGTAAATCATGTACATTACATTATCTATTCTTACCCTTAGTATATGGTTAGCCTCTTAATTTCTTAATAACAACGATGGATTAACCTGTAAATTCCTAGGAATTCTGGCCTTGATAATCCAATCGGTCTGCAAAATAGACAAAGGACGAGTGTTAGCTGCCAGACAAAAAGTTTTCGAGGTGTGGCTAAAGAAGTACGATGTTAAGAACATAGATTAAGAGGAAGAGATGAACAGGGTAAAGTAAAAAAAAAAAACTCTGGGGAAAATATAAATTATAAGAATGATAAACAAGAAGAAACAGTAGGAAAGAGGGAATACTGAGTAGGTTTTACAAACTGATATACTAAAATAAGAATCTATTTTTATTGAAATATACAACTCTTTGCTATGGTTTTTATTGAAATTCTGTTTTTATTGAAATATCCTTCAGGTTCACTATGATAATTTCTTGATTTTTCTAGTGCTTTATTGTAATTTATATCTTCTTCACTCATGAAAGTGATATTTCTTCTAATCTTTTTGTTATTTCTTGCAAATCTTTGATCTCTGTTGTTATATTTTCTACTTGTTCTACAAGCTTAGATATTAGTTGAGTTGTTTTTACTTCCAATTCTTTAGGTCTTTCTATTATGGTTTTTATTAGTTTTTCAATTTCTAATTTTGTAGGTATTTTTTCTAAATTAAACTTGTGGTTTAAATACTGGATTTTTCTGTCTATTTCTACTTCTTGTGACTTTAGATAATCTAAATTTTGTTCTATCTTATCTAGTGTCGTTTTATGTTTATTCTGAGTAACTTCTATTTGGTCTAGAGTTCTTATTATACTGTTATCTTTTTCCTGACTTTTTTCACTTGTATTTATCAAAAAATCTATTATTGTGTTGTATTGTTTATCGTCCGAATGAAAAATATGTTCTCCCTGGTTGAAATTACACCTTATGGTAGAGTTATTTTTTAATATTCTATATTTCTTTTCTGGTTGAAATCAAAATTTGACTTATACACCAGTACAAACAGTAACATTGCCTACAGTATTTAGAAAACTAAATACAAGTAAAAAGAAATCGCTTCCAGAACCATGTTGCGAAGATTGCCAAAATAATCAATGCAGCAACCTACTAAAAGAAAATCTGGAAGAAGTCAGAAACTATACTCTGATTAATGCAGAAGGATAAGAATCCAAGTGTATATGTTTTACAAATTAGTATATAACTATAACTATAA
>NW_025858269.1:4494-5697 GCF_002878395.1 Capsicum annuum
GGTGCGTATATATGTGTATATATCTTCTATAGACGTATATCTTTTACTTATACAAGTGTATACGTTCTATAAATTAGTATGTAACTATATATATATACATATTGTTATATATATATATGTATATTGTAGTATATATTTTAATTAAAGCAATACATATATATTGAATGGTGCGTATATATGTGTATATATCTTCTAAAGTAGTATATATTTAACGTATACAAGTGTATATGTTTTATAAATTAGTATGTAAGTATACACACACACACACACACACACACACAGATATATATATATATTGTAGTATATGCTTTATTTAAAGTAGTACATATATATTGAATGGTGCGTATATATGTGTATATATCTTCTATAGATGTATATCTTTAATGTATACAAGTGTATATGCTTTATAAATTATTATATAACTATATATATATATATACATAATGTAGTATATATATATATGTGTGTGTGTGTGTGTGTGTGTATATTGTAGCATATATCTTCTACAGATGTATATATTTAATGTATCCAAGTGAATATGTTTTACAAATTAGTATATAACTATATATATATATATACATACATACATATTGTAGTATATATATATGTATATTGTAGTATATATTTTATTTAACGTATGACATATATATTGAATGGTGCGTATATATGTGTATATATCTTATATAGATGTATATATTTAGCGTATACAAGTGTATATGTTTTGTAAATTAGTATAATATAACTATCTATGTATTGTAATCCATGTATATTGTAGTATATATTTTATTTTAAGTAGTACATATACATTGATTGGTGCGTATATATGCGTATATATCTTATAGAGATGTATATATTTAACGTATACAAGTGTATATGTTTTATAAATTAGTATAATATAACCATCTATACATTGTAATACATATATATGTATATTGTAGTAAATATTTTATTTAAAGTAGTACATACATATTGAATGGTGCGTATATATGTGTATATATCTTCTATAGACGTATATATTTAACGTATGCAAGTGTATATATTTTATAAATTAGTATATAACTATATATATATATATATACATAAATACATAGTATATACATATATATTGTAGTATATATTTTATTTAAAGTAGTACCTATATATTGATTTAAAATGATTTAAAATGAATTTCTAGTTTAAATTAAAAACTTACTTTATATATAT
>NW_025858270.1:0-1971 GCF_002878395.1 Capsicum annuum
CTTTCTCATTTCTGTGAGGCTAAAGGCGATATGCATGGCTTATGGCAGAGTATGTGATGCACTGGGAAGTTGTCTTCCGGATATGCTTAGAGATACCACCTTCAGCAGTTGTCTTTGTGTACGTAATATTTGGCAATATAAGTAGCATTTTTACACCCCCCCGGCCCTCACACTTACTTTTTCTGACCATGAGTGGTTTACTCGTGTTATGTTATCCGGAGGATCCAGTGACGAGGATGTGGCTGCAAGAATTGCTTCAAAAGGTCGATGGGAATCTGGATGCTCTACAGGCTGGAGGATCGGCGAGCCGGATTCATTCAACTAGGATATAAGTTAGGAACTTTGGTGTATTTGGAGTGCATTCTGTATTCATGGGAGGTGGGTATTGTTGGTGTTTATTTAAGGTGGGTGTGATGCATTTCTGTACTCATAGGAGTTTGTGTGTGTTGGAGTATTTAAGGATAGAACTTTGCTCATATGTTTATTTATGGAGAGCATTATGTGAATTGTTATTCGGGCCCATTAAATCTGGATTCACGCTGGGAGCAACTTAATTCTGCGGGTCAAAAAAGGATTTTTTTTTTTAAACAGTATTTTAATTCCAATTTTTCAATGGTGCTACTATGTTTAAGACCATATTTTGGTACATTGATTTATGACGTCATTCTTTTATTCTTTTAGAATAGAGTAAAATAATAAAGGGGTATAAATTAGCCTAAGCAATTCTATGGGTCATTTTCACTTTTCCGGCAAATAGGTTTCTGCCGCCGCTGCCACCGTCAGTGTGATAAAGGTTCTAGAATAGTGTTTACGAGCACAAGCTGTTCAATCCATTTTGCATTTTGCGATTTCGATTCTGCTATCGAAGCTTCCGCAACTGATGTTGATGGATAGAAATTGAGCTAAATTAGTCATTATTAAGCCTTTAATAATGTCAAATTTAGCTCAATTTCATTCGGTCGTTATTGGCGGCGGCGTTGTGGCGGAGGCTTCCGATGCATTTGTTGATTAGCTTGTGTTTGATCTAAGAAACCCTAATCTTTGTGAAAACTCTCTTCAAGAACTTTCCAAGGTGTATTCTTCTCACTTCCAACGCTTTATTTTCGGATACAGCTCAACGTTTTCTCCCGGGAATTGCTCGACAATGGTAGGTTTCGGAGTAAGAAAATTGTACAATAACTTGGCGTGATTTTATTTGAACAATCCATAATCTTTGATCTGATGACAGGTTTTGGAGTAAGAAAGTTCTTCAATAGCGTTTTCACGAAAATCGAACTTATTAAGATCAAGCACAAGTTGTTCAGTCAGCATCGAAGCCTCAACAGCTGATGCCGACTGAGAGAGATTGACAAACTTACATCAATCTCTCTCATTCGGTCGGCATTAGCTGTGGAGGCTTCGATTGCGTCTTACGGCATTGAAGCCTCGTCACTGATGGCGATCGAGAGAGATTGAGGTAAGTGTGTCATTAAAGACTTAATAATGACAAACTTACCTTAATCTCTCTCAACCCTCATCAGCTGCAGAGGCTTCGGTTGTATTGGTTACTGCCATTTTGTTTTATTATTTGTATGGAGTATGGACTCCTCGGGCATGAGTATGTAAAATTTGATTTTGGATTGCGGTGAAGTTTCAATTGACAGTTACACTTAGGGATAAAGTAGAAGACTGCAAATGTATGTATAACTAGATGAATATCGAAGTCCAGTTTGACCTTGTTAGTTGTGGAGGACTCCTCCATGTTAGAGAGTAAATCGATTTATAAAATAAATTTAGTAGAAAATACCAACTTGGGAGAACTTTACTATATGGATTGCTCATATAAGCAAGTTTCCAAAAATTATGAAATGAATTAATCTAAAAAGTCCATTGATTTTGCTTGTTTAGTTTTGAAATACGGCACGTTGCATCCTATCCAGTATGGATGCCCCTTTTGCTTCCTTCTGTAAGTCTTCAAACTTTAGAGGCCGT
>NW_025858271.1:0-1100 GCF_002878395.1 Capsicum annuum
CATCATATGCATTTGACTTAGCGAGACTCGGCACAGGGACCGAGTCTGTCTAGGACAGGTAACCTACTTTATAAAGACCAACATGTGCATCCTACGTGCTCTTTGACATTTTTTTGGAAGGCTATTTGTTTGTTGACCGGCTTTTAGGCAACATTAAAATGCAAGAGATTAAATTATCATCACATTTAGTGAATCATTTTTGAAAAAAAAAAATTTATTTTTAAAAGAGAAAATTTTTAGTAATATAGTTTTATGGTTTTCATGAACTATGAGGGTCTGATTCTCACATCTTAGTGGGATACGTAGAAGTCCTTCTCAGGATATGACCCTATCTTTGGAAAACTATTCATTGACTTTTTGGGAAATATTTTGAAAATATGATTACTTTCATAATTATTTTTTTAATTCCGTCTAATTTTTATGCATCTTAATATATAGCCCTGAATCTTTAGGGATCATGAGGCTAAGTTTTACAAAATAAAATATATATAAATCTTAACAATCCTAAACCTTTAGTGGTCGTGAGGCTGAAATTTTTATACAACTTCATAATAAAACAATCATTCTTATTGTCTATGTCATTCTATTTTATTTTCTTTTCTTTGTTCCTTTTAAGTGTACTTAGGGGGTATTTTCTCCAAATATATAGTTAAAATTGTCTAGAGGTCTGTTATTGCAAAGTTTTTGATAAAGTCAATTTAAATAAGTGTTTTTTGTAAAAATATTATCATTCATATTTTTCTCACTTTGATTTTGATAAAATTGTTCTTTGCAACTAAGTAATGGTCGCACTAGGTCTCACGAGTCAAGTTAAAAATTCTATTTAAAAATTAATGAATGAAGTCTTGCCTAAGTCTAGACATTTATTAATCTCATGTCCTTGTCAATAGGTATAAAATGTCTCCTCCTGTTTGTGGAAAGCGTCCAAAGAGAAAGAGGGATGAGAGTATACCGCTTCAGGTTGTGGATTGTACCCCTTTGTAGCTTTGGTTGTGGTGGAACGAAATGGATACATTCGATTATGATGAGATACATAAGTATTTGAGTTTTTTGATGAGTATTATGTCAATCAAGCCTAATAGGGAGGTGATTGATGCATT
>NW_025858272.1:0-3867 GCF_002878395.1 Capsicum annuum
TACGTTTTTTGACAAATGTTTTTCCAAAAGGTTGATAACCTAATTGGCCAACAAATTTTTGATTTTTTCAAACGTAGTTATATACTTTATTGTTCTTTTCAAAGAAGTTGAAATACATTGGCCAAATATTCTGACCAAATTTTAGAATGGAAATCTTGAAAAAAATCAATAAGAAAGAGTGGAATGGGAATGGACCCAGTAATGCCAAATAAATTTTTTTTTTAACGTAAAGTCTTAAAGAGACTTTTTATAATAAATAATTTGACATTTATAAAAATATTTTGGCATTAAATATAATATTAAAATGTCACTAAATCCATCACTAAGTTATCCATAATGGCAAATGTGTGCCATGTGTAGATAAGAATAATTGCTAAACAGCCAATGATACAGGTCCTTGATTAAGGTAAACCAAATAAAAGATGAGACACATAGATAAAACTGTAGCCAATTCTAACTACTGAAATAGTTTAAAAGAAAGAAAGAAATAGCACCAACCTGCCAGAAGATGAAGTTACTTTTGATAGTCTGAACAACATCTTCGTTAGCCCCAGTGTCTCGGTTAGGTTTCGAAAGAAAGTTACACAAATAAAAAGTGAGTCATAGACATTACAAGGAAAAGATTATATTGGGTCAACTACTATTCCCCCAATATTTTTCTTTAGAGGGGAGATGTAAAGAGATATACCATACGTGAGCTGAATTCCTGTATGGATTGCATATTCAGCAAGAGCCACTTGTTTTGCGTTATAGCAGCATATTTCGCTTGTAATTATATATAATTTTGGGTAACAATATCCAACAAGGAAACATGCTAAAGTTGTAATGTACTCCCTTATCAAAAATATCATACTGAAGTACAACTCAAAAAGTTAAAACAAAAGGCTGCAACTATTGACCGCAAGATTTTGTTCTTTTTCACAGTTTAGAACAACCAGTTTGATAGGCAAAAGACAGATGGATTATGAATCAATTCAATCCAGTTAACTGGTACTAGTTCTCCAAAACATTGATAAAGATTGCTATTCAACTTAGTTTTTCCTTTTAAAAGGAACAAATGTCCCCATGTCACAGATCCTAATAGTATCCTACATTTTGACTTCTAGAGCTTCAAAATATCCCCTTCCGCGCAAATGGTATGATGCTATTTTATGGAAAGTCACTTGCTTTTGTAAGACTTCCCACTTTATTTAGTATATTTGTTGTATATGGGTTGTGCTTTTTGTTATTAATGCAAATACTCTTTGAGAAACTCAAAAAATAGGGATTGCATAGATCCCATGATAACATATTAGTAATAAAAGAATATGATAACAGGGATAAAATAAAAAGTAAATATGCAATGCAAGAAACAAAAATTAGACATCTAACATCTCTGAAAAGCCAATTCCAACAATATTTCAATTTACTTTGTCACCCATCTACTTGATATTGAAGGAATACAAGTAGCCCATTACCCAACATCATCACAAGTTGTGAACGGAACAACTTCTGTTACTAGTTAAATTTGACTTTGAAATGCCCCAACAATTTAAGATTCTTTGGCTGACTTATATATTCTCCACCTGTCTATTGACAGAACAAACTCTCATATATTTCAAATTTATAAATTCAGAAAATTCCACACAAGAGCAACAATAGCAAGGAAAATCACCACAGAAATAGATGTAGTTAGTGAAGCATGAAACGGAGCACAAATCTTCTAATGATGAGGTCCTCTTACCTTCTCAAAAGACCCATGGTACATCAGGGCAAAAGGAAGCAAGATTGTCTTGAGCAACATCTGTTGTAGAAGTAGGCTGTTTCTCTGCCTCTCAGACTCTTGGATGCTTTATTTTCTCCTCAGGGAACTACTAGACGAGGTTCACATGATGAAACTCCCATCCCTGAAGGACTAAATCACACAAGAAAATCAATCAAACAAAGTCTTGGCATCGGCTATGAATACAACTACAATCCAACAGTGTAATGTACCTCATAAGCTAATCGTCAATACTACTACTTGTGGACTAGAATTTGAAAAGCTCAGCTACAGAGTAGGAGGGTAAACATAAAGGAAAACAAGAAAGGATAGCAACTAAGAATCCATTAAGTTAAAAATATTAGCATAATAATAGCATTCCATCAAGAATCCATTAAGTTGTTATTCAACAATGGACCACAAATAGCTACACCAAATTGATCTCTTAATACTCTTCTCCTCTGATCATCGAAAAAGATAACAAATATTAGAGAGACAAAGATGTGATGTGGGGAAAATATAAATGTTAAGAAGAAATGATGTTGGAGGAAATTAAACAACTAAGCCACAACTAAATATTCCTAAAGAAAACATGTCCATTTATGAATTGTTCAATTGGATCACAGAAAATGGCACATGAAAACTTCAAATATTAGAACTATTCTTGTATATCGCCATCAGTAGCAAAGATAATTTATCTCAGACATCTTTGAAAGCAAAAAGGCAATAATTTTGCTGTAGGAAAAGTTGTGCAGGGAAAAATATTTACTGCACTATAGGATCTTGAATCGAGAATATAGTTCAGCTTAGGGACAGGCCATATGCAGATCTGAATCAATTCTAAGTTGGGTCACTTGGATGCCTTAAATATATAAAGTGCAAGACAATGAACAATAGTTTTCATTCCACAAGAAGTAATTCCCAAATAAACAAGCCCAAAATGTTTCAAGCTGTTAGGTCTAATACTGACTTCTTCCAATTGTGGGCGTGGTCACCTAAACACTATGTTGTGCTGGTCTTTTAACGTCAGATGGTGTGATAAGGTTCTACTACGACACTGTTGATACTTCAAATACACAAAAAATTAGCAAAACACTGAGATACCCCTACTATATACGTATTCATAAGCAGATCCGTCTAACATAGCTTGCACTCAAAAACTAAGGATTCGTACAAGACTAAGATGGAAAAGTCCACTAATGCTGCGACTTTTCCTTTAAATAACTGACTACATTAATATTATTAAACATATCAGTGTGAATTTGCAAATAGAATAAGTTAGAGGAGAATGTGTCCTAAATTAGATGTTCTCAGGACTGGACAAAAATGTAATAGCCAATAATGCACTAAACAAGGAATCTTACACTAGTTGTCACTTAAGATTGTTAGGTGTGAGCCTAATTAATATATATGATGTACTATTTATATATTAATGACCACGCGGTTCAACCTCCGCGTGTGAGGTTGTCGGGGTGTATGGGGGGTGAGAGACCCCATTCGAAGGTGGGGTTTGTCACACTCCTTTTTTCGCTCGAGACTTCGAGTCGAAGGGTTTTTCCAACTAAAGTGATAATATTGAATAGGAATTATTTTAATTACAAAGTCGTCACTTGAAATTGAGTTATGGTGTTCCAAGTCACCTTTTGAATCCCTAATCAAAAGGAAATGACTCTTTGTTGGTCTGCGAAAACAGAAGACCGGGTAAGAAATTCTGTTGACCGAGGGGAAGGTGTGAGACACCCCTCGAGTCCCGTGGTTCTAGCACGGTCGCTTTTATGGACTTATCTTGACTAGAACTATTTTGATAATTATGTTTGTAGGCCTAGATTCACTCATTTTAATTATATCAAAAATTCATCTATTATCTTATATTAAAGAAATCGATGAAAATTAAATTTTAAAAAAAATATTTTTCAAGGTGCATTATTGCATCCTTAAATTTTTAAGTATCTCAAAAAGATGCATACGCCGCATTCTTTATTGAGACGAATATTTTAACGTGCCTAAGAATTTACCTAGCGTTAAAGATGTTAATTCATTATTTTTAAACTTGTAATAATTTTTATCTATTTAAAATGCTACATACCTTTTAACAATAAAATTTGAACAAAATTCACTTAAAGTGA
>NW_025858273.1:0-4147 GCF_002878395.1 Capsicum annuum
AATGTGAACAGAACTTCCAGAAACTCATATTATGTTTGACCACCGCACCGGTATTAGCCTTACCATCATGTTCTGGAGGATTCAATGTATTTTGTGATGCTTTAAGGGTTGGATTAGGATGTGTTCTCATGCAACATGATCATGTTATAGCTTATGCTTTGAGAAAGTTGAAGAAGCATGAGCTGAACTATCCTACACATGATTTGGAAATGGCCACTGTAGTTTTTGATCTTAAGATTTGGAGGCACTACTTATACGATGAAATTTGTGAGATTTATACCGATCACATGAGCTTGAAGTATATTTTTCAGCAACGAGATCTAAATCTTCGATAACATCAGTGGATGGAATTACTCAAAGATTATGACTGTGCTATCTTGTATCATCCTAGAAAAGCTAATGTTGTGGCTGATGCCGTGAGTAGGAAATCTATGGGTAGTTTGGCACATATAGCTCCTGGAAGGAGACAACTAACAAAAGATATGGAGAAACTTGAAGGGAAAGGTGTCAATTTTGGTGTTGGAAAGTCAAGGATGTTGTTGGCTTATGTTCAAGCTAAATCTTATTTGGTAGATCGCATAAAGGCCACTCAATTTGAGGATGCGCAGTTGTGTAAATATCGAAATGAGGTCCTAACTAGTCAAAATAAGACAATGAGTGTTGATTGTGATGGTATTCTTCGAGTGGGTAATCGATTATGTGTACTAGTTGTAGATGGGTTAAGACGAGCTATTCTTGAGGAAGCTCACAACTCTAAATATACCATTAACCCTAGT
This sequence comes from Capsicum annuum, assembly GCF_002878395.1. NCBI lineage: Eukaryota > Viridiplantae > Streptophyta > Magnoliopsida > Solanales > Solanaceae > Capsicum > Capsicum annuum. The sequence continues at coordinate 777 of NW_025858273.1, forward strand.
TCCACTAAGATGTATCATGATCTGAAGTAGTTGTACTAGTGGGAAGTTATGAAGAAAGATTATGCTAACTTTGTTTCTAGTTGCTTGACTTGTCAATAGGTTAAAACAGAGTATCAATGACCAACATGATTATTACAAGAGATCAGAATTCCAGATTGGAAATGGGAAAGAGTTACCATTGATTTTGTAATCGGACTACCATGAACCATTAAAGGCCATGACTCTGTATGGGTAATTGTAGCACGACTTACTAAGTCAGCTCACTTTCTTCCAGTTAAGACAATGTATAGTGGAGTGAAGTATGCTAAGTTATTTATGGATAAAATTTTTCAACTTCATGGAGTTACATTATCCGTCATTTTTCATAGAGGATCACAGTTCACTTCACACTTTTGGAGATCATTTCAAGAAGTGTTGGGTACCCGAGTAGATCTTAGTACTTCATTTCATCCGTAGACGGACGAACAATCTGAGCGTACTATGCAAATTTTGGAGGATATATTGAGAGCTTGCATTCTTGACTTTAGAGGTAGATGGGATACTTACTTACCCTTAGCTGAATTTGCTTAATATAATAATTTTCAGTCAAGCATTCAGATGGCTCCATATGAAGCCTTGTATGGTAGGCAATGCCGTTCTCCTATTGGGTGGTTTAAAGTTGGAGAGGCTAAGGTTTTAGGACCAAACTTGGTACACAATGCTATGGACAAGGTCCAATTTATTAGGCAGAGGTTGCTCACAGCTCAAAGCAGACAAAATTCTTATGCAGACAAGAGAAGAAGAGTTTTGATGTTTACAGTTGGGGATAAGGTTTTTCTATGAGTCTCTTCTATGAAGGGTGTGATAGATTCGAGAAAAGAGATAAATTGAGCCTGAGGTATCTAGGACCTTATGAGATACATGAGAGTATAGGAAGAGTAGTGTATCGTGTGGCACTCCCTCCTGATATGCCTTTCATCCATCTAGTGTTCCATGTCTCTATGCTAAGAAAATGTATATCAGATTCTTCTCGCATGCTCGAAGCACCGACCTTGCAACTTAATGAGAACTTAACCTATGAGGAGGAACCAGTGGCTATCATTGATCGATAAGTAAGAAGGTTACGGTCAAAAGAGTTTGTATCCATGAAAGTCTTATGGAAGAACCATACCATTATAGAAGTTACGTGGGAGTCAGAAAAGGATATGAGAGTCAAGTACCCTCACTTGTTTTAGTCTTCAGGTATGCACTTACTTTAAATTCAGGGACCGAATTTCTTAAGCTGGGGAGAATGTAATACCCCAAAAATTATAATTAGTGAGTAATTATAATAGAAAAAGGAATAGAAAAATATTTTATAAGAGATAATGGCTAAGCCCAATTTACAAAGGAAAAGGAAATAGGGTTGTGCCCAAATCATAATGGAGAGGGAAATTATTTTAATATATATATATATATAGGGCATTGCCCATTATTCTACAAGCAATCACCCAAAGGCAGTACTGCTGCCTAACCTTACACGAAACAGAAAAGAAAAATCAAGCGGGCAAACTACTCGTTCAGTGGAAAAATAAAAGGAAAAAGTTTGAGTTTTTGATTGGAAAATTATTTCGGGTTAAGGTAAATTCATTCCTACATCTTTATTGTAATTTTTATAGTTTTGATAATTTATTTTGGGTATTGAAATTTAGTTGTTAAAGACAAGAATTTTGGGTAATAAGGTTTGTTTTGGATACAAAGTTTGAGAAATAGAAGGTTATCATGAAACCTTGAGGGTTTGGTAGTCTAATTTTATCATGAGTTAGTCTAAAATAAGAGAATTAACACAAGAGTTGATATGATGTGATTATAAGTTTTATCGAAGAAAGCGATATGAACCATTCGAGGTGACAAGTTGGTATTTCGACAAGAGTATTGTGAGTAGTAATCTTGCCAAAATTTATGCTTTTGAAATTGCATATTTATACCATGTTTTGATGAAAACAACAGTTATTGAATGCTTTTAAAATTTGCACGTGGGATAAGTTCTTTACTTAATATGATATTGATATAGTTATTTGAGATATGATATTACTAGTGTGAATATTCTTAACTTACATGAGAAATAAAGATTTTTGATATATGTTTTATTCAAGTTTACGTGTATTATCATTGATATGAATTTTAAAGTTATGTTCTATTCTGAAAGATATTTTCATACGAATATCCTATTGTTTTTCAAGAATTTATGAATGGGAATAGACCTTGATTGATTCCCGTAGCTAACGGCGGGATCGTTAGACCTGGTGCACCTCATATTTATGGAAGAATGTTATAGCCCCCGCTAGTGGAAAGGTAGAACTAGCATACTATTACTAATATCCCTCGAGTAGGGACCTACTGATATGATATGGGACTCCTTTACGAGGGATCCACTGCTATAGGTTATTCTTAATAAAGAAGAATGTCACACTGATTACATGATTCATTCTTGAAAACCTCCCATAGATGTATATTTGATATGATATGATGCTTTTTGAATTTATTACTGAACTATTGGTTCACTTGGCCTACATGAAACATTGATACTGTTTATTGTTACTCTTTTCTGAAAGAGCTTTTATTCATGATGTTTTTTGGCTTGTCCCCATTAAAATGGTTGTGGTTAAGTGTTATTACTCACTGAGCTAGCGTTTCACTCCTCGCTATTATATTTTAGAGAACGCAGGTGACAGTGAGGATCACATTGGCTAGAGGATCCGAGTAGCATATTCCTAGTTAGCCCCGCAATTGTATGCGTGGGCTATAGTTTATTTATTCGTTATGTATTTTTTTCTTGTAAACTCTTAGTTTCCTCCATAGTCATGTCTTCAGAGCTTGAGAATTCTTTCATTATTTTGGATTTGTGGAGTATTTGACTTCCTCTTATTTTTGGAGATAGATTTTGTATTGTTAGTTGGTGGTATTGGTGAATTGTTGATGATCTATGGTGAATTGTGTTAGTGTTTGTGGGGCGGTTGTGCTGTTGGTTTGTTTTGTTGTTGAATTGAGACAGGGAATTTTCTTGTTAGGCCCAAAAATAGAGGAAACTTTGCCCGATTTTCTGTAGAATTCTAACAAGGCTTGCTTTGGAGTCCTAAACTCCTTAGAGACGATCATGATCCTATTCTGGGTCGTGACATAAATGATCTATCCAATTTAGGTTTTTAACTAACAAGGATCAGTTCTAATCATTTTTTGTTATCTCCGCCTGATGATGGGGAAGAACAATGGAAACAAGATCGTGATGAAATCTTATCTAGTAGACTAATTTTCTGGTCATCGTATTATTAGTTATAATTTGTGCAGACAATCAGTCTGTAATGCAGTACTACTAGTAGTAATAACTCTGCCTGATCGGGATCTTTCATGAG
>NW_025858274.1:0-2690 GCF_002878395.1 Capsicum annuum
AGAAGAGGCGCCCTGAGCTGGGGCTGGGCGAGTCGCTGGAACTGGAGCACTAACAGTCTGAGTTTAGGTCTGAGGGCGATAGTCACGATGCCTTTGTCCATTTTGTGGACAATCTCTAACTCTGTGACCCATGTCACCACACCGGAAACAACCCCTCTTCTCACCCCAACACTCACCCGAATGAGCCCTACCACACTTAGGACATAGGGGACGGTTTGGCTTACTACCAGCACTGTACTGGGACCTGGATGCATATGACCTTCTACCTTGCTCCTGCCTATCACTAGTCACAAGAGCACTAGAAGATGACAGTGCTGGCATAGATAAACGATCCTGATACTGAGGGCGACTCCCTCCCTGTGATCTAGTCTGACCCTGTTCGTGCTGCTCGAACCTAGCTCTCTTATTCCCTCTTATTCTATCTCTCTTCTTAATCTTGTCTACCTCAATCTATTGGGCATGAGTTATCAGCCTAGAAAGATTCATCTCACTATTCAGCATAGCAGACCTACACTCCTTAACCACATAACTAGACACTCCAGTCACAAACTTACTCATACTAGCCCGATTATCAGCCACTAAGTTAGGAGCATACTTGGCCAACTGATTGAACTTTCGACAGTACTCCCTAACAGTCATAGAGCCCTGTCGTAGGTTCATAAACTCTTCCACCTTCGCCTCTCTCATCTCTAAAGGGAAAAACTTATCCAGGAATGCATCTTGGAACTCTTGCCAAGTTATAGGAACAGCCCCCTCACCTCTACCTTACCTCCAAGAAACAACTCAGTCATAAGCAAGGTCTTTCAACCTATACGCAACCAACTCCATACTATGTTCCTCAGATACATACATCACTTGAGTAATCTTCCGCACCTCCTCTAAAAACAACCTTGGATCCTCATCAGACTTGGACCCATAAAATTCCAGCGAATTCATCCACATGAAGTCACAGATCTTGGCAGCAGCTGAATCACCTCCCTGCTGCTGTGGAGTCGGGGCCAGGTTGGCCTGAACATTTGCAGTAACAGCTTGGGCCAGCGCTTGAAAGGCTACCCAAAATTCAGCATGAGACACATTTTTATTCAATGGGTTAACGAGTTGAGGTTGCTGACCATTATTATTTCTTCTCGCTTGACGTGGAGACATACTTTAAGCATGATAGACTTCTGAAAGAAAGAATCATACTTTTCCTAAAACGTCTTGTAGCCTCTTGCTCATAGATGTGGCACGCTACACACCGATGATCAAGACTCTACTTAACGCGGCTTGTCAGACTCTCTAGGATACCTTAAAACCTTAGGCTTTGAGACCAAGTTTGTAACGCCCCAGAAAACAGGTCCTGGAGCATCACACGGTGCTTGAGGCTACGAGTAACCCCAAGCTAACCCTTTGAGCCATTTTTATTCAGTTCAACACAAATCAACGGGGTTTCCATAAATAACCCTCAAATATCAACAGAGTAATCATCATCCAAGAATAAAAGAATTTTACAAAGATAACAAAATACGACTTATTAGTCAACTCCCAACATTTATACTAGTCTGACAAGCCTCTAAGAAAATCAATGAAACCAATGAGCCATTGAGACATGCCCCAACTAACTCATACTCAGTTATCAAATGTAAACGATTCTGTGAAACCAACATCAGACATCACATCCTCGGAACATGAGGACTCACCACAACAGAGGATGTAGAACAGCGTGCCCAAAGAATCACTGTCGAACCTGGAACTGAGCACCTAAACCTACATTTTGAGAAAATGCAGCCCACATCCGAAGATGTGGGTCAGTACCATAGAAAGGAACCGAGTATATGGGGGGTGTATGCAGTTGTATAAATATCTTCATCATAAATATTTATAAGAAATATGCAGGATGTATGAAAGACTCACATAGCCCAAAGAAAATTAGCATAATCATGAGAGGATGAAATAAGTACAATAACACATATGAGTCATTATATAATTTGTCAATCACTTTCAGTTCATCAAGAATATCAATTCTCATAATGTAAATATCATTTAAATCTTTCGAAAGAATAACTTTCACAATTCCACTTTCAAATCACTTCACCATTCACCATAGACACAAGGAAACACACACACTGGGAGATCCTATAACCGACATAAACCATATGAGCTACATGGAGTCCAACGTAAAACCCACATTGGGGAGAGCCATCCTATCCTTGCCATCAGAGTAGGTCTATCGATATCAAATCCACACAAACTAGTGATCACTATAAATCAGCCTCAGGCTCACTCGTATGGGGGCACATAGTTCTAGGGAAGTAAGGTAGCTTTATACCTCCCACTTGGTGCTAAAAATTTCTCCCAGACTTAGCTCAGACCATTTCAAAGACAATCCACAATAAATCAATTTCAGTAATATATAAATATACATCGGGAGCCATCATGCTTCCCATCTATCAAATTCAACCACGTTGTGGATTTCTTTCAAACTCGAGTTCAAAATAACTCCATTAAAACCATGAGGTCAAATCATTCAAAATATCTCAAATATTCAATATCAACGTGCTTATAACATACACTTTCTAAAAAAAACATAATTTCCAATGGGGATTCACGACCCAAATATCAAAATCATGATAAATATCGTTCAAGATTCATGCTTTATATCTTCACCCATGTAAATTCATCTTTCAAAATTATAAACATCAAGATTTCAT
>NW_025858274.1:2790-8635 GCF_002878395.1 Capsicum annuum
ATATTCAATATCAACGTGCTTATAACATACACTTTCTAAAAAAAACATAATTTCCAATGGGGATTCACGACCCAAATATCAAAATCATGATAAATATCGTTCAAGATTCATGCTTTATATCTTCACACATATAAATTCATCTTTCAAAATCATAAACATCAAGATTTTATAATAATCATCATAAGATATGGTTCACGCTTCAAATTCGTAAAAATCAAATAAAAATCATGCCTTTGTAAAGAAAATAACTTTTGGGCACAAAAACGAAAGAGAGTTCTTGTTGAAAAATCCCACATACCTTGAATGATGAACTTCAGATCGATACTCATTTTTGAGATGTTAATCGTGCCTTTGAATGATGGTTCTTAGAGTTCTTGAACTAGGAACTTGGAATCTTGATTAAATTTGCAGAATTGATGGTGAACTTTGGAGATTCTTCAAGTTGGATGTAAGAGCTTAGGGTTTTATTTTTGAGGGAATTTGATGAAATATAACATATAATGCTTCTAATAGGCTTTAATATAGGGTTTGGATGGATTTTAGGTGAGGGGGAATGACCAAAACGCCCCTAAAAATCAAATAATTCTCGAATCTGTCCTTTGGTGGACTGTTTTGATAATTTGAAGTAGATCAACCATAACGTTTTACTCCGATATCCAAATTGAATGAAACCAATTTCATTAGAAAGGGGACTCTCATATATTTTCATTGATATATAGTATCTCACCCAGATCATTGTGTACGAGAAGTTATGATCATTTGAAGTTGACTTTTGATAGGCTGAAGTAGATTGACCAAAAAATTCACTTTTGATAGGCTGAAGTAGATTGACCATAACTTTTTGCTCCGATAGAAAAATTAGATGCAACCAATTTCATTGGGAAGAGGACTTGCAGAGCTTTCCGTTGATATATAGTAGATCATCCAGATCATTATGTATAAGTAGTTATGATCGTTTAAAGTTGGAGTAAAAATACGCTAGGCCTCAGTACTTTTTCCTGCACGTTTTACTGTTCACTACTATTCACGGTTCGATCGAAATGTTCATAACTCGTCGCTCGGGTGTCCGTTTTGGATGATCCACATATCGTTGGAAAGCTTATTCGATACTCTATATAATACTGGGTCATAATCTAAGACATTCTATACAGAAAATTTATAATTCATTCCAGAAGTTTGAACCCAACACGTTTACGCACAAAATTTTAATGAAAAATTTCCCGGGATATTACATAAACCTACCATTGAGAAGTTTATCTACCATTTTCATTTGGAAACGAGCATTATTTTCCTATGGAAAATCAAGATATTTTCCAAAGCAGCTGTCCCTTGAAATAAGCATCCAATTTTTTTTCTCAAAATATTTTTCTAAAGGCGTCGAAAGATTTTCCCATGGTTGACTTAACCATGAAATCACCCATTAAATCTGCAGCACCATCGCAGTGCATTCTCACAGGATAAAGATCAATGCTGAAGGCTTTGACCAGCTCTTCGGTGGAAGGGCTATTAGCATCTGCATCGTCTCTTTTGAAACATTCCTCTTCCCCGTGTTCATCATATTCTACTCCCGATTGAGATAACGCTTGTAAAGCAAGCTCATAAAGTGGTGGATGTAGCCTAGCTGCTTTACTTATTCCTTTACTTGTACTTGATTCGGTTTCTGTTCTTTTGGAAACCATATTATCTAAATTTAATAGAAACATAAAATAATATATTATTGTTGATTAATGCATCATTAAAAAGGGATAACAATAAATCAAACAAACAAAATAGTAAAATAACAGTTGAAACAGATCACCGATCTATTGCACCAGGTAGTATATCTGTTCCATCATATAACCAAACTGTTGCAGTGGATGAGTAATCTATTGCAATAATACAAAACATACCACTCATCTTTTAAGATTGATGAATGGTCTGTTCAACAGATCACACAACTGTTGTGACATCATCTGTTGCAACATATGAGTGATCTGTTGGAACAGTTAAATAATCAGTGGCAACGGTTGAGTAATCTGTTGCGACAATACAAAACATATCACTCATCTGTTGAGAAAGATGAATGGTCTGTGCAACAGGTCACACATCTGTTGTAACATATGAGTGATCTATTGGAACAGTTATTAACGGTCAATATTGTTTAGATTTCTTCCAACATAGGTCATCTATCACGGCAGATGAATGATCAGTTGGAAAAATTAAGTCTTGGACTTTTCCTGTAGGAAGAGTTGGTAGGATTTTATCCAACAGGAGGTTCATCTGTTGCATCAGATCATTAATCTGATGGTTCTTCCATTGCACCAAATGGTTAATTAATTGCATCAGATTTTTTTATCCGAAGCTTAATCTATTGCAACATATAGTAAAGCTATTGCATCAGATTATTAATCTATTGTATCAGAATTATAATCTTATGGTTTCTCTGGTGCATCAAATGGTTTATCTGTCATATCATATGATGAATTTGTTGCATCAGATGGTTAATATATTGGACCAGATGGGTAATCTGTCGGAGAAACCATTAGCACAATTTTGTTAAACAAAAAACAACAATTTCACCATTTTTACCAAGAATAAGATAGAACAAATCAAACCAAATTGTCCTTTTATTTTTATAAACACAAACAATAAAAATCAAACTTCAAAAAAAAGTAACAAACAATAAAATATCATAATTCACTTCGAAAAGAGAAGAGAAGAGAAGAAATAACAGAAATTAGAGTTTTATTCAGACCGCATTTCAAATTAGTGCAACAAATATTAAAATTGTTAACTAATACTATAAGAGAAGTTGGCTCAAGTTCCTCGTTTTCTTCAAAACTAAAAAGGCCATAAATTTTTACCTGTGAAAGAAGAAAAAGACCGATGAAGAATTCGAAGCTGTTATGGCCGGAGAGCAAGGTTGTCACGTCGATTGAAGTAAAAAAGGAACTAGAATCACAACTATTTATAGTCGGATGTTGAAGTCTCTGATTATTGAAATAAGAAATTTGCAGAACAGTTGGTTGGGAGAGAGTTGAGAGAAGCTGTCGAGAAAGGGATGCGAGACAGGTTGATTGAATTAAAGAGGGGAGCTCGAAGCCCAACTATTTGTCATCGGGGGTTGAAGGGAGAAATTTTGCAGAACTGTTGGTTGGGAGAGAGTTGAGAGAAGCTGTCGAGAGATAGGAGAGAGTGGTTGATTTGGATTGAAGAGGGTGTGGGTTGGGTTGATTTGTATTTTTGAAAAGATTAGAAAGTTTTAAAAATATTAATCAAGTCCACTAACTTGATCAAGTTTCCTAATAATGTTTGACCCTATCTGTTGGTTAATGTCACCAATCCTTCATTCAAGACTTAAAAGACACCTATTCTTCCATTTTCTCTAGTGACTATGTAGCACATACGCGGCACAACACACTGAAGTGTCCATGTAGGCACACATGTGTGCCACGTACGCTCTAAGGGTGTCAAAATTACACTTTTAATTAGTTCAGGGGGGTAATAGGACCTCTTTTAAGTTAAGGTGTGTCATAACCTTTTTGGATATAGTTCGGGGGGGGGGGGGGGGATTGGTTTTTTTTTCAAAAAAAAAAAACATAAAATAATAAATTAACTCTTGATGTTTTAAATTAACTTGATGTCTTATATGAAGGCTATTTAAAAAAAATTCAAAATTTTATAGTAATTTTTTTATATCACTTCTAATTAGTTGTTATAAGTCATTTAAGACATGTCCGCTTCATTATTTCAATCATGATTTTATTATATCACCTCTAATTAATTTTTATGGTCATCTAAGTATTAAAAAATAAATAATATTTTATAAAAAAATAAAATAGACACAAAATGATACGTTTAAATAAAATATTTGATTGATTATTGAAATTATATTAGAAGCCACAGAAACTACAATGGGACAGAGGAAGACATAAAGTAACATATTATTTAAAAATGAGAAGACACGTAAACTGGGATGGAGAGAGTATCAATATCTTAATAAAAATTTATGCTAAAAACATTATAAATTACGTAATTAACAACTTAACAATATAAAAGATATAAAATATTCGATCAACTCTCAAAATTATATCTGTGTCACTTAAATTGGAATAGAAGAAAAAGTATTATAAATCACAATAATTAAAAATTTAAACTATTTTAATGATTGATTATCTAAATTATATTTATGTCACATAAATCGAAATACAAAAATAACTTATAGCACGGATCCTTCATTGTCTATGTCTAGTACCAATACACGTGTACATTTTTATTGAAGCCTCCTTAGACTCGCACTCCAAACTTTCTCCCCATACCTGGTTCCTCTTATCTATTTGACCAAAGATGTCAAACTCCTTCAGATTTTCTGTTGTGCATTTTTCAAAAATAATAATCTATTCCAAGTGGGTGTTTGGCATTGCTTATAAGTTGGTCAAACCAACTTATAAGCACTTTTTCGCTTAAAAAAGTGTTTGGTAAAAATTTTAAATGCTTAAAATAAGTTGAATTTGGCTTTTTCAAGCCAAAATATAGAAGCACCCACTTACTAGCTTTTTTGTTTAACAACTTATAATTTATTTTAGTTGACCAAGTAAATTACCTTTTTGTCCCTAGAAATTATACCTTATTCCAATTTTACCCTTAGCCCTATTTAACCTTTTCTACCTCCATTCTCCATTTTATGCGCACTGCTCCCTTCACCATTTTTTCACCTTCTCCCTCTCTTCAAAAAGCTAAATCTCAACATTTTCTTCATTGGAGAAAGTTGAAAAATCTACCAGTTCTTCATTGTAAGCTTCTTCTTTTTTTATTAAATTTGAATCTATGGCTTATCGATTTAAAAATACAGCATTGATTCTGTTGTTGTTGTTTAGGAATCTAATAAGATTTATGTTGATTGTTCGTTATCGATACGTTTCTTTACGTGGGTCGTTGTTACTTTTTGCTGTTAGTTTGTATGTTTATCCACCCCCCATTTGGTATTATCAAGTGCATTTGCTATCGATTTAAAGATTTTGTTATTTTTGGTTCATGTGCATTGGTTTTGTTATTGTTGAGATTTATGTTGATTCTTAGTTATCGATGTGTTTCTTTACGTGGGCTGTTGTTAATTTTTGCTCTTAATTTGTGCTCCCCCAACTCCTAATTGGTATTAGCAGGTGCATAGAAATCGATTGAATTACATCAATGAAATGTATGTTGATTGTTCGTTATTGATGTTTTTCTTTACATGGGTTGTTATTAATTTTTGCATGAGAGGAGAAACTCATCTATTGACTGATCCAGAATGCTTGGGACCATATTTAAGTGGTGAAACCAATCTTTTCCCTATTTCATTCCTGAATATGTTAATCAAGTTTATCTTCTACATACTGAGAACTTAAAAAAAAAAAAAGTTACACTATCAACAAATCACCTAAGCGATAACTATTAATAAAAACCACAAAAGTAAGTATTAGTAACATGAAAATAAGGTCGATTACCTCATAGAGTAAGTCAGCAATTATGATAGGGAAAAAAACTATTTACTCTATCTGTGTATATAAGTTAAATTCGTGTTAATTTACTTACGTCTTTTGACTGTAAGAAGTTTAAGATGTACTTACCAACTTCATTGGTGGATGCAACTCTTGTAAATAAGGAGTTGAGAGGATTTGGAGAACCATCTGTCCATGAAATCTTGGAATGCTTTTTCCTGTCTTAATTTTAAAATGGTTACTGCTTTTTTCATGAGATTAGTTTCTCCTCTCATGCGTTTTGCTGTGTTCAATGAATCTGTATAAAACAAAATGATTATATTTTGGATTAAACCAAGTTTGAATGATCTATTGATAAATAAACTTCTATATATGACAAATTTTAA
>NW_025858275.1:0-1158 GCF_002878395.1 Capsicum annuum
CATATTCTCATGTTTCTTATATGGATTTTCAGCGGATCAGGTTCAGTTCTTCAAGTTCTCCGTGATGAGATTGCGTGGGCGAAACTCAGGTGATTTTCCTCCTGGTTTGGAGTAGACAGCAAGAATGGATTGGTAGAAGAAGATTATATTTAGATTTGGGAGTCAGTGGTATGATTCATGACTTCGGTCGGTTTGGCTTGGATGAGCATTTGTTGATTTATGTGTGCATTGAGATGGTATCAGTGTGCTATGGTTGAGATTTGAAGGCATCGGTATTTTCAGTTCAGTTGGAGGACAGTTAGCGGTTGAAGTTGAGTTTTAGTTGTTTGGGAATTAAAGTGAGGGAGTTAGTTGAAAAAGGGATACCTGTGGCGAAATCCCTTGCAAGTGTTTTCTCCTCGTGGAGGTTACCTGGGGAAGTCATGCTTGGAGCATGTGGGCCCAGTACCTCATCCCTTTGAGTCTTTGAGATTCTTTCTATTCCTTGACTTTCGGGGATGAAAGTCCTTTTAGTAGTGGATATTGTAACGACCCTTCAAGTCATTTTCCATATTTATGCTTATTTTTATTATGAGCTTCTCCATAGCTGCTCCAAGTCATTTATGACTTGTTGGAACTAATAGTTAAGTTACCGAGTAGTTTGTTGGTTTTCAGAGTCAATTTCCCATTTAGAAGTCTTCGACGATTCCAAATGACTGCCGAGCAAAAACTTTAGTAAAATGTTTTCGGATGCAAATTTTGACTGTGCCAGTAGCTATGTAATATCAATTTTAGGATAGGTAGACCCTTGGTTTGGATCCCACAACACTCGAGCTTATTTTGACCCATTAGTCGAAAAGTTAAAGATTGGAATATATGGGTGTGGGACCCACAAGTGGCCTAAATGACCTTGGAGGGAAAATACGACTTTACCAATGCATCTGGAATGTTGAATTTAGTGGGCTTACATAAAATGAAGTCCGAGTGATTCGGGAGGACAAAAATAAGTTTTGACCTTGTAGGCCCATTTAAACTTGTATAAAAGACCCATTTGACCAATTTTTGGGCCATTTTTCTCTTTTTTGAGAACCCTAGTAGCCACAAAGATTTGTTGACTTAAAAGTAAGTCTTTTGGGTTAATTAGTGTAATACCCCAATCATTTCTTAAGTCTAAATCCA
>NW_025858276.1:0-1249 GCF_002878395.1 Capsicum annuum
AAAAAAAAAAAAGGAGATCTGAGGTCACGTTGTTAATATTTCACCGATACGTACTACCTTCCGCTTGCAAAAGCATCAAGTACTTTTGCTAATCCGTTCCGAACTTAGGAAGATAGGAAGACACTATGTCTAATGTCTTATAATTTAACTCAATTATATGGATTATAAATCTCTCATAATTGCTCACCTCAATAAAAATTGATACACAACCATTTTTTTGGCTCCATTAAATTCATAATTGAGCTCACATTTTGTACAAAAAAAATAAAAAAAATAACATTTAACAATAAAACATTACATAGAATCCTTTTAAACTTCGCCCATAAAGTTAGTTTCTTGTCTTTTTATTGCTTCATCTCTTTTTGATAGTAGTCTCTTATCTCTTAAACCCGTTCAGACCCCCACCCCCAACCATGAGATCAACAAAAATAACATATCTAGTGTAATCTTACAAATTGGTGTTTGAGGAGGGTAGAATGTATACAAATCTTACCAATACCTTCGAAATCGAGTGTTGTTTTCGTTAGACCCTCATCTCAACCTGAACCTTGAAATAAACTTCAAAATATATCTGAGCAGTAACCAGATCACAGTATAAGCAAGCTCAGCTATCATTTTCTCACAATAATTTCACCATAAAATTTATAATTTTAAGATAATATCACATTCATTAGTCTCTAAATGTTTAATAAAACACAAATTTAATTATTTTTTCATCCGACACACCTTTAAAATTTCATTTTATCCTAGATAAAACTCATTTTATAGACTTTTCTACTTTGCTCTTTATAACAAACATCTTAATGACATTTGCTTGCAAATTAACTAAATCAAAATTAAATCTTTCCTCATCATAGCAAATTAAATTAATACAACTAAAAAGTAAAAAAACAACTGCAAAAGAGGACTGACTTATAAGCAAAAAAGAAAATATGGACTATCACATTATTAACATTATATATGAATTCGATTTGAGAGATACTATTTTTTCAAGCTCTTGTCGTTAGTTTAATTTTTTACTCCAATATTTAAGTGGATTTGTGCATATATACATGGCATTATAGCATCGACATCGATTTTTTTCTCAATCAAAATATAACTTACCACATCGCAGGACTAAATTTAAGTGCTATCAATACCTTTTTATCTTCGTTTGTTAGGTCACAGAATACAAACTTGACGCCAATTTTTGCACCCATTATTGAAGATTGTGGTGTGTGTTGTAGATTTACTTCCTTAAAAGATGAGA
>NW_025858277.1:0-1200 GCF_002878395.1 Capsicum annuum
CGACCAACTCTATGAAACAAAAATTTTTACTAAATAAAAATAACTATTTTGCTCAAAAGGATTTTTTTCACCTTTCTAGCCTCTTTTATTTTTTCTTCCTTTTCTCCTCCTCTCTCTACCAAAGTAGTGGTAGTATTTATAGGAGAGAATGGGATATTTTTTTTCCTTTTCCACCAATGTGGGAGAAAAGTATTTATAGGAAAGGATAGAGATTTATTTCTTGTCATCTACCAATATGGGAGAAAAAGAATTTAGGGGGGTTTTTGGAATGTAAAAATTAAAGATAAGGTGAGGTGAAAGATAATGTAGGGGGAAATAGTACAATGTAGTACAATCTTTGAATTTCAAAATTGGAAAAGGACAAAGTTGGGGGGAATAGTACAATTTGAATTTATTTTTTGATGGGAATTGGGTAAAAGTTATGAGAGTTCTTGAGAATTTTGAGGTTATTTAAAATATAACCCCACTTGGAATATAAAATTTAGCCATATTTATTTATTTTGATCAAATTAAAAATTAATTGACGAACTGCGTTGCAATTATGACAAATTTTCAATTATGGTCAAATCTAATAGATTGGCTAAATTAAATTAAAATTCGATAAGAATGAATACCTTTTTTTTCTAATTCCGAGCTTCTTGATTTAATATAATGAATGCATATTTATCCAAATAAATTATTTTTGAGAATAAATTATATTTAAATTAAGATTTTAATCATTTAAATTTATTTTCAAGATAAGCCTTAATTAAATCCGATATTTTGTAAAATAAATATTTAATTAACAAATTATATAATCTCATATAACTGAACACGATAGTATATAATCGCTACTTAAAATGATAAAATCACGTATGAATAATATTTTAAATTTTTTTTTATTTGGATGAAATAATTATTTTGGTTTATTAAAAACTGAAGAAACTCAGGATTAAATTTAGTCGTGGAGGGCAAAAATTAGGTGTTAACATCAAGTAACATCATGAAATATGAAGTGAAAGATGAAGCTTATTTGTGACACTTTAATAACACTAACTTTAACTAAGCTTGTGTGACACTTCTTCTTCTACAAATGTCAAACATACAATACTACATTTGTTGTACATCCCTCACATCAAATAACTCATGCTTTGGTGGAGCTGATCATCTTTCTGTTTCTGTTGATATAGGGATCACACGTCAACTATTCGACCTAATTGA
>NW_025858278.1:0-3971 GCF_002878395.1 Capsicum annuum
TATGATATTTGTGGATCCTGTGAGTAATTTGGAGCGAAAATAGTTTTTCAAAAAAAGCCTCTCTATCCTTTACTTACGAGTTGAAAGGTCTTCGGACATTATCTTTTTCAGACCTCACTTCTGAGGCTTCACTAGATATTTTGTTGTTGTTGTTGCTTCTCCTTGTTTGTTAGTCGGGATCTTTCAGAAATAGTCTCTCTACTTTTCAATGCAACAATGAAAAGGTCTGCGTACACTCTATCCTTTCAGACCTTGCTTGTGAGGTTTCACTAGGTATATTATTATTGTCGCTTCTCCTTGTTTGTTTCCTTTTAAAAAAAAAAAAATTCATTTCAATTCATTATCCATATTGGAGCTGGATTAATTTGAATTCATGTTATCTAGAGTCTGCTCGAAGAAAGTCCTTTCTATCAAAATTTTTTCATATCCGAAACTCAAATTGAGACCACTGATTAAGGAGAACGAGCACCATAACCTTTGATGTTTCCTTAGGCTTTGGAGCTAGATTAATTTGAAATCATGGTATCTAGGGTCTGTTTGAAGAAAGTTTTTCCTATCAAAAATTTTTTCATATCCAAAACTCAAATTGACAACTTAAGGAGAATCTTTGATGGTTCCTTTGTTTCCTTGGGCTAGTAGCTTCCTCAATTATTACTTAGATTTTAATTATTAACTTTTTACTAATTTTAAAACAATATATATATATATGGAGCAACATCATAAATTCTACACATACATGGGTAATTAATTAAATAGTAGTATAAGAATACTTGTTGATTATATATATATATATACTCATTTTTAAATTAATAAAAGTTAAATATACCAATATCAAAACTACCAAAATTAGCATTTAGCAATTATTGAGATATTCAAATTGCTATTAGCTACCCCAAAAATGTTCACTTTATAACTAGCATCTTTTTTTCCCTTTAATTTCCATTTGACATATACACATTAACACGACATGTTGTCAACGTATAAAGAAAAAGACTTCGTCATTCCTTTTGAAAGATAAAAAAAAAAAGAATAACGAAGTACCCAAAATAAAAAATTTAATAAAGAAAAAAGAAAATTCTTTTACTTAAAAAGGAGGTGGGACATTGTGAGGTGGGTAATTTATCTGAGACGAAAGCCTTTTAAGGAGTAATAGAGGTGTACGTGAATAACAACAACAATAATATATTCAGTGTATTCCTACATAGTGAGATCCGGGGAGGGTAGAGTGTACGCAAACTATACCACTACCTCAGGTGAAGTAGAGAGATTGTTTTCGATAAATTGTTTTCGATAAACCACCAGCTCATGATCGATAACAGTATAACTGAAACAAAACATTAATGCATATAAACTAATACATTATGCAAAATAAACTAACACTGCTAGCTAATACAGGAAACAGTACAGCCACAAGATAATACTATAAACTATCTATTCGAAATCATACACATCACTTACTCTTCGCTGCTGTTACCGATGCACTCCTACCTCCTAACCCTCTACCCTAATCTGCGTCCTCCATATTTTTCTATCAAGAGTTATGTCCTCCGTAACCTGTAATTGCTCCATATCATGCCTAATTACCTCCTTCAATATTTTTTCTGTCTAACTCTATTCCGCCTGAAATCATCCATAACAGTGTCTCACATCTTCGTACTGCGAGATCAACTAGTCAAATACAAAAGAAAATTTTGAAAATTAAGAATAAAGAAACTAATCCTATCCTACTCTAGAAAATGAAACAAAATTTATTTAATGTAAATTTTAAATTATAAAGGTGGACTTTTAAGAAATAACTTTTGGTGGACCATTTATTCTTTGTATAAATAACACAAATACCAACCCTTTTAGAACTAATTACAATCTTTCCCACTTTTTTTAATTACTTTACTCTCTTTCCCTATTCATATACATAACATGCGCGTACATAGCATCTTGTGTATATGTGATTTTGCTACTGCAGTTAAAAATGGATAACGGATTCCCTTCCTTTAAGGACGCAATTAACTTAACCAATTAATTAAGTGAATTATTGCATCCCTTAAATTATCTCAAACATGGAAACGGACCCTTGATTGTAGTCTTTTTTTAAGGAGAAAAAATGTTGAGAGAAAAGGAGATATGTATGTATATATGTACTTTAAGAGGGAGAAACTTAAAAAGTGGGATTTATGTAATTTGAAGGGCCGACTTGGCTTAGCGGTAAGCTTGCTTACCGTGGTTTGCCAGGTCCAGGGTTCGAATCAGCCCTTCAGCGAAACTGGGGTGAGGCTGCCTAGATTATCCCTTCCCTGACACCCACGAAGTGGGTATGAACCGGGTCGACCCTGTTTAGGGAGATGGATTTTTTGTAATAAGTGAAGCATAAGTTGTAGGTTTGTATATTTTTTAGTATAAATAACACAAATACCAATCCTTTTAGAACTAATTACAATCTCTCCCACTTTTTTTAATTACTTTACTCTCTCTCCTTATTCATATACATAACATACGCGTCATGTACATAGCATCTTGTGTATATGTGATTTTGTTACTGCAGTTAAAAATAGAAATAATGGATTCCCTTCCTTTAAGGACGCAATTAACTCAACCAATTAATTAGGATTACTGCATCGCTTAAATTATGTAACAGCTACTGAAATTCAAAATTTGAAATATATAAATACATTAAAAAAAATTGAGACGAGATACACACAAAAAATAAATTCAATCCTTTAATCAGAACTCTCATTGCATAGAGTTTTACTTCAAGTGAGACTCTTCTTCAATTCAATAGTTGTCACGTTGTAATCAAACTTCAACTCTTTAAATGAGCACATGTTTATTTTCTTGAGTTTATCTGAATTAACCACCCATATAGTCCTTCCTTGATTTTTGCACACTTGTCTTTAATCATCGATAATTTTGCTACAAATTCAGCTATATGAAATAGTGTGTCTGTGAACCAGCTTGACTGACATGTTTCATATCACTTTGTCAGTCATCAAAACTACATTGTATCCAACAGTGTCATCCTTAAAACCTTAAAACACAACACTAGTACTTGTTGTTGTGTGTCAATTCTTACACTGCACAGGGGCCATTGCTTCAATTGTTTATCGTTATTTTTGTTTACCGAACCATTTCTCTATTTGTGCGTGTCAACTTTGAAACACAACACCACTTGTTGTTGTTATTGTTATTGTTGTTTTGTGGTGTATTTTCTTGTTACTGAACCATTTTTCAATTTGTGCATTTCATCTTGTTTAGGGGCCATTGCTCGATTTGCTTACTAAGGCTTTTTATTTAATGAACCATTTTTCAATTTGTGCGTCTCATTATTGGACAATGCTCAATTTTTTTACTAGTGTATTTGGTTACTGACCATTTCTTGATTATTATTTTTCTTATTTGTAGAAGAAGAGTACTAAGAAGAATGAAGGAGGAGAAAAGAAGAAGAAAGAAGGAGGAGAAGAGAATAAGAAGGATGGAGGAAACTTAAGTCTTGTTTTGAAATCATGTCAATGTGAAGGATGCGTTAGTACAGTTGTCAAAGCCATTCGAAGTATTGGAGGTATACTATACACTATCAATTGAATAAAAATTGATATTTTTTTGTTGTTGTTGTTCTCTTTGGTAATGTTGTGTTTCAATTTCTGCATTTTTGCTTCAACTGAACAAAAAATTGGAGTCGTTTGGCCATGAAAACTTAATCGGAGTCTGTTTTTTTGAATATTTGTGAATAATTTGGAGCGAAAAAAAAAAAATGAAAACATCTTTACGGTGAATTCCTGAAAATTTCAAAATTGCGGAGTTTTTTGGTCAAATATATTTTTTGGAATTTGAAGAAAAATTGTTGTTTTTTACGTTTTTTTCTCCTTTTCAATTTCTTAGTATTGATTGTATGTTCATATAGGTGTGGAGAAAGTTATGTGTGATGTAGATTCGAAGAAACTAACTGTGATTGGAAAAGTTGATCCGGTGATGTTACG
>NW_025858279.1:0-10161 GCF_002878395.1 Capsicum annuum
AGTTAAAACAAAAAAATAGCAGTGCAATAAGTATTTTTGTTTTGAATACAATGTAAGAAAATAGAAGAAGCTTTGTGAAAATTTTCTGATGTCTTTTTATTGCTGATATTTTCTGATTACGAAGAAGTAACTTTCAGCTGTACAATCTAATTAACAGCTGTACAATCTAATTAACAACTAATTACTTTCACTTTCAGCAGCTGTACACTCTAATCAACTTTCAGCTGTACACTCTTTCAGCTGTACACTTGTTCCAATCCTATACAAAATCTCTAACAACTTTTATTCCTTCTATGCTGAATGTTTGTGCCATTCAAGTGCCATTTCTGCTGCTGTTTTCAGTTTTTCTTCTTGTTTCATCATTTCTCTTTTCTTTCTTTCTGTTACTGATTGACAATGAAGCAGCTTGAATATTTTGTTTTCCAACATCTCCCCTCAAGTTGGAGGGGAGAGATGAAACCCCCAACTTGGATAATAAACTTTGATGAGAGGATCCAGAAAGAGGTGTAGTGAACAGATCTGCGAGTTGGTTCTTTGAAGGAGTAAACTTCAGAGAGATTAATCCAGAAAGATATTGTTGATGGACGAAATGACAGTCAAGTTCCACATGTTTCGTTCTTTCGTGGAAAACTGGGTTGTGGGCGATATGAATCGCGGCTTGACTGTCGGAATAAACTGGTACTGGTAGCAGGGGATGAACAGAAATATCTTCCAGTAGGCGAGCTGACCAAGTTATTTCCACGTTGACTTTTCTGATGGATCGATATTCGACTTCAGTGGAGGAGAGAGAAATTGAAGCTTGCTTCTTCGATTTCCAGGAGATGGGGGATCCACCAAGTGTAATGAAGAAATCGCTAATCCAATGAAGAGTGTCCTTGCAAGACGCCCAATCAGCATCACAAAAAGCCAAAAGTGACAAGGAAGGATCAGAAGATAAGAGAATGCCTTGCCCAAGATCTAATTTGAGATATTTCAACACCCTAAGTGCAGCATAAAAATGGGAATGACAAGGCTTCTGCATGAACAGACTGAGCTTCAACACCGGAAAGGCTAGATCTGGCCAAGTATGAGTCAGGTAATTCATCTTACCCACTAGATTTCTGAATACTGTAGGATCAGGAATAGGTGTATCGGCATTTGCTTGTAATTTGATAGATGGGTCCAGAGGTGAAGTGACCTTAGAAATTTCTGAACAATCAAACTCATTGAGTAAGTCTAGAGCAAACTTCCGTTGACTAATGATAAATCCCTAATGTTCTCGAATGACTTCCATGCCTAGAAAGTAATTAATATCACCCAAATCTTTTACTCTGAATTTAGTATTTAAGAATAATTTAATAGCTGCAATCTCAATAAGATCATCCCCTGTCAACAAGATGGCAACTACAGAAAAAATTAAAATTAAATCCCCCGAGACTTTGTAAAATAATGAGTAATCATTTAAAGAAGCAGTGTATCCCTTAAAAGAAAGAGCACCAGCCAACCTAGAATACCATTGACGAGAGGCCTGTTTTAGTCCATACAACAATTTTTTGAGTAAACAAACCTGATTTGGTGAACTAGAAATGAGACGGGGAAATTTCATGAAAACTTCTTCCTCTAAGGATCCATGTAAAAATGCATTGTTCATATCCAATTGTGAAACTTCCCAGTTTTTCTTGATTGCAACAGCTAAAAGACACCTTATGGTTGTCATTTTAACAACTGGGGAGAAAGTCTCACTGTAATCAATACCCTCCCTTTGGAAATCCCACCCACAACCAATCTTGCCTTATATCTTTCTATTGAACCATCTGAGAGAAGCTTTATCTTGTAAACCCATTTGCAAGGTAAAACTTTCTTCCCTAGAGGTAAAATCAACCACACCCCAAGTGTCATTCAATTGCAAAGCTGGAATTTCTACATCCATTGTAGCCTGCCATTCAGGATTAGTTGCAGCTTGTGAATAGCAAGTGGGTTCTGAGTAAGAATTAATAGTGTGCAAGAAATGTTGATTGGGTCTAGATAAAGCATTGAAAGAGAAAACAACAGTAGAGGGAGGTGTAGTAAAACAAGAATAAATGAGGTTTGTGAGATAAACACTATTACCAATAAAATCATGAAGGTACCCAGGTTTTGGAGAAATTCTACTTGATCTTCTAGGAGGGGCAACATTTGAGGAAGGAGGTTCTGGTGGAGAGACAGGGATGAGATGGTTTGTTGGTTCTGGAGGATTAGCATCAATGTCTTGTTGAGGGGTTTGTGAATGTGGAGGAGAATATTGTGGAGTTGGGATAATTTGAGGGAAATCAGAAAATGTATCCAAAGGAGGAATAAGAGGTAAAAAAGTTTGAGACGGTGAAGTAGAAACTTTAGCAAAAGGAAAATTGCTTTCATGAAAAGTAACATCTCTAGAGACAAAAACTCGTCTAGTTTTAAAATCCATGACTTTATATCCATTTTGACCTTGAGGGTTTCCTAATAGTACACATTTTGTAGCCCTAGGATCAAATTTACCTTTTCCTTGAGACAAGGTTGAGCAATAACAAAGACAACCAAAGGTTTTTAAAGATGAATAATCAGGTAAACGATTGAAAAGTACTTCATAGGGTGACTTTCCTTTCAAAACTTTAGAAGGAAAGATGTTGATCAGATGGGTGGCTGTGAGTACACACTCACCCCAATATGATATAGGAACATGAGATTGGAAAAAAAAAACCCTAGCCACTTCCAAAAGATGTCTATGTTTCCTTTCCACCACCCCATTTTATTGTGGGGTGGCCACACAACTTTGCTGATGTGAAATGCCATGTTCTCTTAAGAAGGCAACCTCGTAAGTTCATTTTCAAAGTTCCAGTCCATTATCAGATCTGATGCACTTAACCTTCTTATTAAACTATCTTTCAACCATTGACATAAAGGTTTTCAAGACAGGAAAGGCATTGCTTTTAGTACTTAACAAATAGGTCCAAGTTCCTCTACTACAGTCATCTACTATAGTAAGGAAGTATTTGTATCCATTGTAAGTAGTATTTTTATAAGGACCCCAAGTGTCAATGTGAATAAAATCAAAAAACCCTTTAGATTTTATAGCACTGATGGGAAAAGAGGATCTAGTTTGTTCGGCTTGAGTACATATATGACATATAAAGATTGCAATCTTAAGAAACTGAAATACTTCATTACTGATAGAGGCAAATGCCCAAGTCTAGCATGCCATAGACTTACATATGAAACAACATTTGTGACAACTGGAAAAGAAACTAGAATGGAAGAAGACTTGTTAGGAAAAGAAAAATGAAGTTTTGATGATGAACACAGTGAATGAAACAGGTTCCACAACATGTTCCATGCAACATGTTCCACATAAGTGAATCTACTACTGTCGACTGATTAGCATGAACATCCTACAAGGCGAACAGGATGAAACAAGTTCAAATCCAAAAAAGTGAAAGCAATCCAAGTCAAGATAGGAAGGACATCAAGGCAGTCCAATTCAAACTAGGAAATAAGGAAAGATGGCAGAAATTAAAAAACGGAAAAGGTAATCCAATTTAAGTAAGGAAAGGAGATCAACTGAAGGTTTCAATTAGGGTTGCTATAAATACAAGGGAAAAGATCAAAGCACGTGTGCATAAAAAGGAGATAATCAACAATCAAGCAAACAAGTTCATCCAGTTGAAGGAGAACCTAATCTATACTTCTTAAGTCGTAGATCAATTGTAATAGGTAGGTTCTTTTAATTGTAACATGTCATAGTTCTTGTGCTCAGTGATCTACAAACTGAGATAGAAGTATTTGCCTTCAAGTTGGGGAACTCAAAGATTTGAGAACACTTATCTTGGGTGAGATTTGTATTTTTGTAGTGATAGGAATTAGAAGTTTTAATTCCTAAGTTACAAGAAGCCTTGTAATTGTTTGATTGTTGTTGAGGCTCAGGAGTTTTATTGAAGTTGGGGTTAAATCCTGTAGAGGTACAGGCCGTGTTTTTTTTACACCTTTCTTGAGCCGGATGTTTTCCACGTAAAAACACTGTGTTCAGCTTTCTCTTCTGAGAACTGCATTTACTTACCTGTTCCACAGATAGGGAAATAGTAGAATCGAGAAATCAATAGGGCCCATACACTAACAAGTGGTATAAGAGTGAGGTTCTCTTATATAAGGCTAGCACCTAAGAAAAGATCAACATGATGAATTTCACACCTCCCACTAGTCACAATGAAGGACAGTCAACTACTAGACCTCCACTCTTTGATGGCACTCACTTTATCTGATGGAAAGTAAGGATGGATATGTTCATTCAAGGAGAAGACTATGAGTTATGGGACAGTATCACTGAAGGTCCTACTATTCCAAAGAAGTTAGTTGATGGAGAACAGGTCAAAAAAGTGAGAAGTAAGTTTACCCTTAATGACTTATTGGCCTTGAAAAAAATGCAAAGGCAAAAAATATCCTGGTTTATGGATTAGGACCAGAATACAAGAGGATATCAACCTGCACTACTGCTAAACAGATCTGTGATGCACTAGTGAATGCTCATGAAGGAACTTCTCAAGTAAGAAAATTCCAAATTTCTCTCCTTTTTACTGAGTATAAGGCCTTCAACATGAAGGAGAAGGAATCCCTGTATGGGACGATCACAAGTCTTACTACCTTAATCAATGAATTTACTTCCCTTGGAAAAGTAATTTCTGAGGAAGAACAAGTTGAGAAGGTATTAAGAGTACTACCTAAGTCAAAATGGAATATTAAGGTAACAACAATCAGGGAAGCAAATAAGGATCTTGCTGGAATGACCTTGGATGAATTAGTTGGAAACCTTAGAACTTATGAGATGGACGTTGATAGAACCAAAGAACAAGAACCTCCTGAGAAAGTCTTGGCATTAAAGGCTTCTGATAGTGATGAAGAAATTGAGCTTGATAAGGAGCAAGTTGCCTTTATAACCAAATACTTCAACAAATTCTTCAAGAAGAAGAAAGGAACAAGTGTTAAGAGATGATCCAATGACAATCCAAATGGCTGTTACAAGTGTGGCAATAATGATCATCAGATCAGAGACTGTCTAGTTTAGGAAATAGAATAGAAGAAGAAAAGGGCAGATAAGGAATTAAAAGAAAAGAAAAAAAATGAAAGAACAATATGTAATGATAGAAGTTTGGAGATTTGATTCAGATAAAGATGAAGTTGATGAAACTACATTTATGGCTTTTGGAGATTCAGAATTAGATGAAGAAGAAAATGATTCTGAGGCAAGTATACTTGATCTTAAAGAAAAACTGCAACTATTTTAAAAATCGAAACTTGTTTCCTTAATGAGTGCCCTAATTGATGATTTCCAAGAGTTAACCTCTGATAGGGATGAGTTTTTCAATAGTTTTGCAAGCCTAAACTTTGATCTCATTGATTTGAAGGATTACACAGGAACTGTTGACAAAGAAAATAGCTCACTTAAGAAATAGATTGCAGAACTAGAAACTTCAAACAATGGACTTAAATCTGAAGTCCTCAAACTAACTTTAACTGATAATGGAAAAAGGCCCATGAGTAAAGATCAAGAAAATTATGAACTTGAGGTAATTAGATACAAACAAAAATGCTATGATTTAACTAAAAAAATGAACAAGCTGAATCAACAAGTTTCAACACTAAAAGTTGATCTTGAAAGGGCAAATAGGTGGACAAATTCCTCAAGAATTGTTCATAAGCTGGGTGAAAGAGTGTACAATGAAACGACTGGATTGGGATTCCACAAAAAATTTGATGTACCCAAAGATTTGTGCTATATCTGTGGTAACCTTGGATATCCTACTACTGAATGCCCAGTAGCTGAAAAAAAGCAGATCCAATAGTCAAAACCTAGCATGGAAAGTTTCTCAGACCAAAAGGACAAAATCCAGTTCTGGTTAGAGAAATAGGTTGAGCTACATGTTACCCACATAGACTAAAAGACATTTGATTCATCCTTTTACTCATAAAACAGGACCCAAGTTAGTCTGGGTTCCTAAGTCTAACCATTGATTTCTATAGCAGGAGAAAGTGAAAGGAAGCAAAAAGCACTGGTACTTAGATAGTGGTTGCTCAAGAAATATTACTGGTGATAAGAGAAAGTTCCTTTCACTCTCCAAAATAGATGGAAAAGGAGTTTCGTTTGGTAATGGAAAAAGGGGAATCATTACTAGAGTAGGGAAGATTGGCTTATCTGAATCAAAAGCATTGCAAGATGTCTATCTTATTGAGGGACTAAAGCACAACCTACTGAGTATTTCACAGTTATGTGACAAAGGTAATAAAGTTATTTTTACTGCTGCAGGGGTCAAAGTCAAAAGGATGGACACCAAAGAAGTGCTCATTGCAAAGAGATACAGAAATGTATACAAAGCTGATATTATGGCATTACTAGGATCTGAGATGACCTGTCTAAGTACTGTAGAAAATGATCCCCTCCTTTGGCACAGAAGACTTGGTCATGCAGGTCTAAAATAATTAAACATACTTTCTTCCAAAGATATGGTATTGGGATTACCTAAAACCAAGTTTAAAAAGGAAAATTTAAGCTCGTTATTATTGATGATTATTCCAGATTTACATGGACATTGTTTCTAGCCTCTAAGGAAGATGCCTTTGGTGCTTTTGAAATCTTTATTAAGAAAATTGAAAAGAAACTGGGCTCTTCTTTAGTTTCCATAAGGTCTGACCATGGTACAGAATTTGAGAATGTAAAATTCTTAGAATTTTGTTCATAAAATGGTGTAGATCATAACTTCTCAGCTCCCATAACTCCACAACAAAATGAAGTGGTGGAAAGAAAAAATAGAACCCTGGAAGACATGGCTAGAATAATGATTCTCACAGCTGACATTGCTCAAAACCTATAGGCTGAGGCAATGAGTACTGCTTCATACATCATAAATAGATGCATGATCAAGCCTATGTTAGATAAAACTCCCTATGAATTACTAAGAGGAAGAAAGCCAAATATTTCTCACTTTAGAACTTTTGGTTGTAAATATTTTATTCACAATAATGGAAAGGATAATTTGGAAAAATTTGATGCTAAAAGTGATGAGGGAATCTTTCTAGGATACTCACTTAATAATAAAGCTTATAGGGTTTTAAAAAAATGAACTAACTGTGGTGAAGAAAGCATGTATGTAATCTGTGATGAATCCTGTGTTAGGACTAACCTGCAGGAAGGAAGTGACACTGAGGAACAGGAAATGTCACCCAGTTTATCCACTGAAGGTATCAAACATGGAGATACCTTGACAGGGGGAACTGAAGCTGAAGTCACAATGACAGGGGAACTGAGCCTCAAAATAGCCCCATTTAGAACATCAATAGTAATCCTGGAAGCTCACTAGTGTTGATCCCAAAAGGATACAAGTATCAAGGATCACACCCTATTAAGAATGTACTTACTAATATTACATCTGGGATTACCACAAGGTCTGGATTGAGAAATATATGTGCCTTCAAGGTATTTCTACTAGAAATTGAACCTAAGAAGGTAACTGAAGCATTGCTTGATACTGACTGGATCATAGCCATGAAGAAAGAGTTGAACCAGTTTGAGAGAAGCAAAGTATGACACTTAGTTCCTCTCCCAAAAGACAGATCAGTAATTATGACTAAGTGGGTCTACAGAAAAAAATAGATGAGCATGGAACAGTCACAAGAAACAAGGCAAGATTGGTGGTCCAGGGATACAATCAGGAATAAAGAATTGACTTTGATGAGACTTTTTCACCTGTAGCTAGACTTAAAGCTATAAGACTACTTGTTGCTTTTGCTGCCTACATGGAGTTTATCCTTTATCAGATAGATGTGAAGAGTGCATTCCTAAATGGCATTCTCAAGGAGG
This sequence comes from Capsicum annuum, assembly GCF_002878395.1. NCBI lineage: Eukaryota > Viridiplantae > Streptophyta > Magnoliopsida > Solanales > Solanaceae > Capsicum > Capsicum annuum. The sequence continues at coordinate 7,844 of NW_025858279.1, forward strand.
AGGTGTATGTTAAACAACCTCCAGGTTTTGAAAGCAGAGAGTTTCCTGATTATGTATACAGATTGGACAAAGCCTTGTATGGATTGAAACAAGCTCCAAGAGCTTGGTATGAAAAACTGTCAAAATTCCAGTTGGAACATGGTCATACCAGAGGTAAAATTGATAACACTCTTTTCTTGAAATGAAATGGGAAGGACTTGTTGATTGTACAATTATATGTAGATGATATTATTTTTGGCTCAACAAATATGAGTATGACCCATGAATTTGCTAAACTCATGAGTAGTGAATTTGAGATGAGCATGGTAGGGGAGCTGAATTACTTCTTGGATTTGCAAATAAAGCAGTCAGCCTCTGGGGCAATGATTCACCAACAGAAGTATGATAAAGATCTTCTTAAAAGGTTCTCCATGGAGGAAGAAAAAAAGATCAGCACTTCTATTGCCACTGCCACAAAATTAGACTTGGATGAAGCAGGATCAGATGTTGAGAAAAAATTGTATACAAGAATTATTGGCTTATTATATGATGTCACAGCAAGCAGGACTGATATTGTGTAAGTGTAGTACTGTGTGCTAGATTTCAAGAAAAACCGAAAGAGTCTCATTTAAAATCTGTGAAAAGAATTCTCAGATACTTAAAATGAACCACTGATCTTGGATTGTGGTACCCTAAATATGGTAACTTTAGTTTGGTGGGATACTCAGATGCTGATTATGCAAGTTACTTGGTGGACAGAAAAAATACTACTGGCATGGCACACTTTCTTGAAACATGTTTGATTACATGGTCCACTAAGAAGCAAAATTTAGTAGCCTTGTCAACTACTGAAGCTGAATATGTTGCTGCAGGTTCCTTTTGTGCTCAATTTATATGGATTAAGCAACAACTTAAGGACTTTGGTATTGATATAGGGTGTGTCCCTATTTTTTGTGATAACACAAGTGCCATAAACATAGCCAAAAAACTTGTTCAACATAAAAGAACTAAGCATATTGATATTAGACATCACTTTCTTAGACACAATATTGAAAAAGGTCTTATATCAATCATGTTTTGTTCTACTGAGGAACAAATTATTAACATCTTCACTAAGGCTTTAAGTAGAGAATATTTTGATAAAAAAAATAGGTTATCCTTAAGGATGATTAAACTTGCATAAGTCTCCCTCAATGCTTAATTAGAATAGGTTGTTTTATAAGTGAATGTTGATTAATTCAGTCTCACACATTAAAAATGTATCCTAAGTCCAAAAATTAGAATATGTTGATTCATGGTTATGTGGATTTTGCAGAAAAGCAGGACCACTAAGGCAATTATAACCAATTCCTTTAGGTATGACTAAATTTATCTTACAGTACCTTACTAAGAAACAAGTTGTTTACATGGTCCCTTCAGTTCCATTTAAACCGTCAAAAATCAAGGGATCTATTCCATTTTAAAAGATGCACTTTCCTTTCCCATCAGTCCAGACTTTTCAATCTTTACTTCTCTGCCACATACAATTATCTGCCTCTTCAACTTCCTCTAAAGTTTTTCCTTTAAATAAGCTTCTTGAGTCTATCTTAAATCCATTCTCCAAATTAAGAAAAATATCTTATTCCATTATGGCCTCTCCTTCATCCTCTTCATCTTTATCATCCAAAAACCCTACCAAAAACCTCATAAGATCCATTATCCTTCATCCAAACATCACTTTACCTTCCATCATTCCTCCGCAAATCTCCCACGAATTTACCAACTTCATTGCATTCCGTCATCTCCAAAATCCTTTCTCCAAAATTTCTTTACCTTCTTCAGCCTTCATAAAACCCTTTCTCCTTCCTCCACCCATCCCACTAAACATTATTGAAATTGATGATAACCCTAGTGACAGAGATGACCTTCCCATAGCATACCTGATTCCTAGAAAATTCAGATCACAACTACAGAGAAAACCCTCATCTATTTTTGTTGATAACATAGTTCCTTGGAAACCCTCTCCAACTATCTTTGCACTTTGAACCCTTCACACTAGAGAAAAGAAGAAGCATGAAGATGCTTCCTTGAATGAAGCACTTCAAGAAAGCAAAAAGAAATGGGTCGCCATCTCTGATCCCTCACCTCCTCGTGTATCATCCCCTGATATTCTTCTTCACTCAGTCAAGAAGACTAAGATTATCATGGCTAAAACTACCAAAGTCTTTCCATCTTACAAAACCTCTCTAAAATCTACACCAAAGAAATTCACCTCTAAGTCCACTCCAAAGGTGAAGGATCCCACATCCTCAAAAGCTTCACCTTCTAAGGCCTCTTCCAGATTAAATAAACATGTCAGG
>NW_025858279.1:13161-34538 GCF_002878395.1 Capsicum annuum
TATTGATTGACAATAAAGCAGCTTGAATATTTTGTTTTTCAACATACTAAGAAATTATGTCAATACTTGACTTAATATAATTGATAACCTTTTAGTCACAAAATATTTGAAATAAAATAATAAAGCTAAACAAATCTTTTTGACTCAAGTTATAAAAGAAATTATTACAATAACTACAGGTCTATTTGAAAAGCTACCTGGTAATTGAAATTGGTGTAATTTTCAGTCTAGTAATTATGCCGACATGTTATTTGTCACAATATCATTACAAGTATATTATTTGATTGTACAATTGGAATCACGTCTTTATATAAAATTTTCAAATAAAAATTAATCATCAAAAGTTAAAAATCACATATATTTACAAATAAGTAAAATTTTAAAGGATATTAACTTAGGTATTTAAGATATATATTATATTTTATAAATATATTAATTAACAAACTTATGTTCTTTACTAATATCATAGAAAAAATAATATATATTATTTAAATTAATATATTTTAATAGATTAATCATAAAAACTAAAATACACGATTTTTTAAGAACATCATGAAATACATATTTGATCAAAATATTAATACTATAAATATAATGCAATAATTTATTAGACATCTGAAGAAAAGATAATCTATAAATTCTAATTACTAAACATTGTGAAATCTCAAGTCAATAATACTAAACAAATAAATTGAAACCAAAAATATTACTTAAGTTCAATTGTCAAAACGAAAAAAGTTAACATAAAATACTTGCATAAAATTTTAGCATAATTTACATAAATATAATTCAAAAGGATAGGAAACCATTAGTGTATAACCTTATCGACAATGGATTCTATTTTAATCCAAAAATTAGAATAGTAACACAAATATACTAAATGAAAAAAATAAACAAAATTGAATAATATATATATATATATATATATATATATATTGTAAAATAAAATATATATTTTTTAAAAAATATTATAATAATATAAATAAATTTTTTAGAATAATAGACGTAGAAAGTAAATAAAAGTTAAAATAAATAAAAGGATAAAATTAAAAAGTATCCTTGAAATTATATCATGTAATTATCCGCGATTCACAGCTCCTCCGTGAGAATTGAAGAGTGTAATTACCCTTTGTCAATTACACTCAATTACCTGTTAACTAAGTAATTACCTAGTCAACTAAACATGTTAAAACAGTGTAATTACACTCAATTACACCAAATTCAATGTTCAGGGTAACTTTTCAAACGGGCGTTAGACGATAAGGTCATATATTTTTTAATACGATGAAATTCGTGGCTATAATTATTAACTTTTGCCATGTGTTGTAACAATAATGACCTTTTAATCATGTAAAAGGTTATTTAAAATAAAAAATTACAATGAAATAAATTTTTTTGTTTGGATATTAAAAAAAATTATGGCAATAATTGAATTAATAATAGCTAATAGTAATATATAGTAATAAGTTTCTAGAAAAAATAATTTAGAACTATTATTGTAATAAATTTTCTAGCCAATAATTATTATTTTTCCCGAGTTGAGATTTGTTGCAGTATCACTAATTTAGTGTATTTATACGTATTGATCGTTATATTCAATTTAATTTTAAATGATTATTTATCGATTTTAAATATAATTTAAATAAATAGGAGATTGTATCTAATTAATGTTAATTAATTAATTATATCAAACTTAAATATAACTTCACTAAGTCTCACTGAAGCTTTATCTTGATCAAGATCTATCAAAAATATTAGTTTGGCTCAAATTAAACATGTTCCATCAGAATAATATATTTATTGATCTAATGTATTGATCGTTTGAGTTAATTCAATGTTTCAACTTGTAAGTCTTAGATACAACTTAAATTCATACTTGATCATGTCAAATTTAGGAAAACTTTCAATTATTATCATTCATATTTTATCCTGCCTAAGAGTTTTCAAAATTGTTATTTGACTTGGACATAATTTATTGAGATAATATTTTTCAAAATTCATTGTGATTAAAGATTTTATTATTTGACTTGATTCAATTTTATGAAATCTTACTTGCAAGTTTCAAATGTGCATGGAATCAATATTGTTTAATAAGTTTGTTTATTTTGAGTAGTGTTAGTTAAATATTTTAAATTTTTTATTTAAAGTAAATTATATATATATTTCTGAGGTAGTAAATTACTTGATATTAAGTATTCCATTATGCGTCATACAGATACTTGATATTAATATTATTTAATGATGTTGTTAAGTAATTTTTATTTTTATATTTGAAATAAGTTATTTTAATACTCATAATTGAAATTTTTTCTTCCACCAACTGTTAGGTTCGAGTTCTGGGTATGAAAAAATCATTGGTAGGGAGCTTTTTTTCCTGATGGGGCCTTATGCGGCGTGAATCCAAATTAGTTGGACTCCAATACGGATACTGAATAAAAAAAACTATTTTTAAGGTCATGTGTTTTACACTAAAGTGTGTAGTTTACGTGGGTCCCACAATATCGAAAAAATTATGCACATTCTTTTTTTAAACTCCATCTGTCTCAAGTTATGCGACAACTTTTGGTTTGGCTATACATTTTTCATAAGTCTTTAAACTAAATAGTAATTCAAATTCATATTTTTATTTAAAATTAAATTGAAATAATCGAATGTAGTGAAAGTACGACTTCGCCATAGTTGATCACTTAAGAACTAATTTGACTTCAGGTTATTAATATAAGAAAAATTGAATTGATTTTTTTTATTTGAAATTTCTATCTTAAAATAATTTTTAAACTTGAATTTGATAGTAGCTAACGCTTGCCATCACAACAGTATTTTTCTTCGCTGATTCTGTATAGATAGATTTTTTGGTATTGACAATTTTATTTTATTATACAATTTTTTATTTTAAACTAAACTTGACATTTTATTTTATATAAATCATTCTAAATTCATATAAAACAATAACAACATATCTAGTGTAGTCTAAGAAGAGTTGAGACTTTATCCCTACTCTAGAAATAGAGAAAATCATTTAAATTCATATACATATAATTATTTTTTTGAATTACTATTTTTTAATGATATTTTAAAGTATTAAATTAAATTAAGAATACTCATAAATTTAGTTAAACACTGCAAGTTAAAAATTTATTAAAATACAAAATGATAACAAAATTAACGATATCATGGAGGACCAAAAAAGTTGAAAAGAAATAAATATTTTGGGATGATATTTATTTCAAATAGAATAATTAACTTAAAGTAAAGTGTATATTTATTATTGTCTCATTAGAGTAAATTTGTTAGTTACTCTACTAATAATGTAATTTATCAAAAGAAAGCAAAAGGCTTACTATATAGCACTACAAGTAAAGAAATGTGACCAAGGGAAAAAAGGTAAAGGTAATGAAAAAGGAAAAACAAAAAAATTCTTTAACTCTACCAAATCAAATAAAAAATAAATGTTCTTATCCTTTTCCATGGAGAACCAAACCACAAAATCATCTCCCCCCGCCTCCCCCCAAAAAAACAAGTCCAAAATTTTCCTCTAAAATTTTAAAATCTAATCAAATAACCTACTCCTCCTATCATTTTAAACACCTAAATCCCTTTCCCCTCTCTCCATTTCTTTCTTTACTTCTCCCCCTCTGCTCCCTTTTTGTCCCCCTCCCTTGCTTATCTTCTTTTCTAGTTTCATTTGAATTTTTATATGTAATGTTTTACTTATCAATTTTTTGTTTTTTAGATTTTTACATCATGAAATTCTTCAAATAGATGAGATAAATTTTTATAATATAAGAATTGCATTGAATTGTATATACTTTTGTTAATATAAAGATAACTTTTTTATATACATGAGTTCTATAAGTCGATCTAAAATTTGATATTTTTTATTCGTGAGATTATATTGATTATGTTATGATTGTTGTATTGACATTTGAGATCTACATGTGCATATTTTTGTTGCTTTGCACTTTTACTTGTTTTTATCTGTTAAAACTTTGGTAAAAAATTATTATATAATACATATATATTTTTTCTCCTTGAGATTCTATGTATATACACACTTACATACATACATACATATATATATATATATATATATATATATATTTGATCTTGATATTCTTGTTGCTAATATATTTTATCATTATTGATAGGCACATTAATGAAAAAGAAGCAGATAAATGACAAATTATACGACGAATGTTGATCAAGTTAAGGTGCACTTAGTTTGAAGACCTTGAACTCAAATAAGATTGTTTTTGAAAAGAATTGTATATTGTGACTATTCTTAAAATAGTAAAACACAATTATATGTAACTTGACAATTATTTTGGAATCTCCAAAATGAATTCGTAACTATATGTAATATGTAATTTTGAATTTTTTTTAGTCATATTAAGGAGTTCTTTGATTAATAATGCTTATGGTTGAATTCTTCAATTTATAGAAATAAATATTATAGTTTAGCCACAACCTATATATTATTAAAAATATGGCTATACATTTTCACTTTTAACACACACAAAAAAATTATCTATAATTTATGTATTTCGTAGCAAAAAGAATAAATTTTTAGCCATTTATAAAAATATTTGCGGCAAATATTTTAGTTTATAGCTATAGATTTTCTAATTCTTAACTAAATACAAATATTATTATTAGGAAATCAATATGTAAAATAGTCACAATCTTTTCAATTTTCATAGCAAATGAATCAAGTCTTTTGCCACAATAGAACATATTGTGGCTATATATAAAAATTGTTTTAAATTTTATTTATTGTGGCAACAAGGCAAAACCTTTTGCTACAGATATATAATCCGTAGCAAGAGCTTTTACTATCACGGCTACAGTAAAATATCTTTTGTAGTTGTAAATATTACTCCTTAGCCACCAACCATGTAAAGTTTGTAGTTAACATTTAGTTACGCCGCTTCTTGCTACGAATGCTATGGAAGAAAAATTTGTGCTAAAGTTTTTAGCCACTAAAATTTTTATATTTAGCTATGAGCTATTATGTAGCTATACATGCTTTATCTGCGCTTAAAACAACTTATCCCACTAGAAAAAAAAATCATTTTTCTTATACAAACTACACGAAACATTTTTAAGAAAAGATGATTAACATGTTTAAGTCGATTAAGCTCAAAAAAAAAAAAAAGAACATACTTCAAGACTAAATTAATTATGTCAAAATGGAAAAAGAAATAAATAAATAACTATTGTATAACAATACCAATGAGCTGTTTGCTTCTCTGTCCTCTCTTTCCCTTCTATTTCCTCTTCTCTTTCAATGTATGTAGTTTTTCGTTTCAAGTTGTCAAGATCTGATCATGTATAAAAAGTACATAAACCTTTATCAGAAGAGAACAAGTAGAAAAAAGAACACAATAAACTCAAGACATCTACAACAACACCAGACATCTACATTCAATTCAGTGCAATTCCACAGGTGGGATCTGAGTAGAATGTATATAGATATTACCTCTATCTCGTGAAGGTAGACAAGTTACTTTTAAAAGACCTTCAGCGATGTTCAAAATAAATTTAAAAAAAATGGATTGACTAGGAAATAACTTGCTACAAGCAGAGACTGATCTAAGCTTTGAAGTACAAGGCAAATCAAACCGTCATGAAAGATGGCAACAAGAGATCGACTACTTTGTTAGCGGGCTTCCAACAAATATATTTCTTGTAGGTAGGTAGTGCATTAATATGTGCTGAAAAAAGTGAATCTTGTAGTAAGTAGTGCATTATTATATGTTGTAAAATGTGACTCTTGTAGCAAGTAGTGCATTATTATATGTTGTAAAAAGTGAATCTTGCAGTAGGTAATTCATTATTATATGTTGTAAAGAGAGACTCTTGTCGGTTGGTAGTGCATTAGTATGTGTTGTTCTTCCTTCATAATAGTTTATCTTTCTTTTGAAAATTATCTGTTTTAATTTAATTTTTTTTATTTATGAAATGAAAAGAATTTTATTATATTTTTCAATTATTATTCTTATTAATAAATTACAAGAAAATTTAGTAGCAATGAGTTTTATTGTTCCTCTGACTAGTACTATCTCCGTTCAATAACATTTGTCAACTATATACTTGATATTCAGATTAATAAATACTCGTTTCGTCTATCAGGGGCGGATCCAGGAATTCAATGTAATGGGTGCTCACTATGTTATCGCACATGGCATATTGTAATAAATAGTTAAGGCGTTCAACTTAATCCTACGTATTTTATATAAAGTATAGATATTGCATAAATACTATTTCAGAAAAATTGTTTTAGAAAATATTTTTGAATCCATCAAATTTAAAGCTTGTATTCAACTGGTAATGCAAAGCCACTATATACCAAATATACGTATAGAAGTTGAACGATTAATTAAACTAATGTTAAAATATCTCAATATCAATGTAATAAATATTACTTGTCATTCTATACACAATTATTCTCGATGTTTTCTATTTTAAAAAAATAATAATAGCATCCTCAAGAACATAATTTTATTTGTAAAATAACTATGAAGATAAAAATAGAAAAAGAGAGTTGATAAAGAAACCAAATAAACAGGAGGAAAAGCAAAGAGAGAACAAAAAGAGAAGGAAAGAAAAACAGATAAAAGGGAGCTGCAAGTGGGTGGGTTCGATCTCTTGATAAAGAGAAGGAAAAACACTCTACAATTGACCTACAAACCACAGCACCCAACACAACTTCATTTCAGTGGGTGCTCTCTTTAATATTTGACCGTCTTTTACCAATTTTCTATACAAATTCTCAGGTTTTGCGTCGAAAATAATGGGTGCTCGAGCACCCACGGTGGCCTTCTTGAATCCGCCCCTGTCGTCTACCTCTAATAAAAAGTCACGTGACAAAATTATTTTTGAAAATCCATCGTTAAAATGTAATCGCATAGATGAGCTGATTTTATAATGGCGATGGACAAATAAGTCCAATTCTTAACTAATGGCATAATGAGCCATTTCTGATAGTTCAACAGCATATTTGAGCCTTTTTTCTTGAAATTTTTTTGGTTCATCTAATTAGTGACTTGGACAAATCATTGTTGATCATGTGTACAATCATGTCAAAAACCACCAAACTAGACTGTTAAAAGAATTGCATGAATGAGCCTTTTTTTAACGGCAATGACATGAATGAGCCAACCTTTAAACAGATGATATAGATGAGTCTTTTTTCAAAGTTCAATGTCATATTTAAGCCTTTTTTCTAAATTTAGTAGCCGTTTGGCCATAAATTTTTTTTCCTCTTTCCGGAAAATTATTTTACTTTAGTGAAAAAGTGAAAACACGATCCGTTTGGCCGTGAATTTTCCAACTCCAACTCTGAAAAATTATTTGAAAAAGTGAAAACAAGTTAGTGAAACAAGTTTTACTTGTTTTCACTTTTTTCACTCATACCTCTCTCACAAAATTTCAAAAATAACTTTAATTTATATTCATGGTCAAACATAACTCCAACTTCATCTTCAAATCCAACTCCAACTCCGAAAAAAGTAATTTTCATGGCCAAACGGGGCCTTAATGTCTTGAGAAATGCATTGAGTGATGAATACTATTTCAACAAGGATATAATGAATAGAAAAAGAAAAACTATGCATTGATTTTTCCAAACTGGATATGTTTTATTGGACATATATTTTTAATATAATAGAAAAGTATTGTTGGACAGAGGGAGTATTATATTATTGGGCAGTAGGCTGATATATAGAAAGTGATAAATAAGGCGTGGATCCTTTTTAATTAATATTTTCTTAAAAAATCTGTAAAAAAAAAAATATAATAGATAATTTGAAATGGATGTAGTGTTGTAGGCTTATATGTATCCACCATAGGTTAAAGGACAATCCTTTGATTGAGAACGACTACAAACAGTAAAGTAAAAACAATAAGAACAACATCAAAGTACATACGATATTACATGAAAACCTCCTTTTTCAAGGGAGTAAACCACGACTTATCTCGAGGATTTTCATCAACAAATTCCACTAAAACAAGAGCAATATTGAATCTAGTTGACACTACTGACCTAACTCTAGCTGACCATCACTGGGCTAACTCTAGCACACTCTATTAACTAAATCTAGTTGACACTACTGACCTAACTCTTGCCTATTCTATCAACTATCTCTAGTTGAATGTGGCGGCCAGAATTTTTACTGAAGGGATTTAGAAGTAAATATACGGATTAGTTGAAGGGGTTCAACATCTATGATATATACATAAAAATATTTTTGACCATATAAAAATAGTATAATTTTTGACGAAGAAGGTTCGGATGAACCCCTCAATTCAATGTGGCTCCACAACTATGACTAACTCTAGCTCACAACTCAACGTCTAACACTAGTCAACCCAGATTTACAAGATAAGAGTGAAAATGAAATACGTACAATTGAATAATTAATTAATTGAGTTGCACTGAATCAAGAGTACTATTTCTATCTACTGTAGTTATAATAGGCTGTTAGTGTGCAAATCTTTTTAGATTATTAAATTATCATTAAAGTATCAAACTTCTCATACTATTTCTAACATTTGTTTGTTTGCTCTTTTGAGCTTCAATCAATTAAATTCTCTATACCCTTATCATATTATTTGCACTCAATATTGTCAAATTTGTTTATCATTTTATCTCTATAATTACTCCTTGAATATGGCTTGTATTTTGAAACCAATTAGGATACCCATATAATAAATATTTGAGAAACAAATTAAGAAAGAGCACGACCAATTTCTACGGATGAAAAAATTTCTGTTGTATAAATACAAGTATCTCCAGAATTTTTCTTCAAAAATTTCTACATCAAGCTCGTCTTCTCCCATCATTTCTTCAACATATTTCTTATTCTTGAGTGCGGAATCTTTAAGCTGAGGGCTTCCCCACACTACGGTGGACTTTAATGAAGCAATATCTATGAAGTTTACAGAGATAATGAAAACAGAGAAGCCATAGAAGCATATTTTCTCATTATTCAACCATCAGAGTAACTGTTACATTACCTGCAACTAACTGATGCAGATCTTATTTATAGACTAGAGAATAGAGTATACTTCTAGAATTGTATAGAAGATTCTTAGGTCTTAGCTCAACTACATCACACTTATTGCACATGACTGCCAACTCACTACTCGGCTCCACATCATCAATTATCTAACTAACTCTCAACTATATTGTACAGTAGCTCAATGTAGCAGTAAGTAACTATCATTAACTAACTAATGGATAACTAACTGACTGAAATAACTTTCAATACGCCCCCTCAAAATTTTACGCACACCAAGCTTGCTCAATAAGTTACAGTGTTGATCATGGCCCAAACTTTTGGTTAGGATATCTTCTACCTGATGTTGTGTTGAAACATGTAAGGGCTAGATAGTGGGATCGTTTATGCAACAAATGCATCTGAGGTATGGGAATACCTGAAAGAAAGGTTTGATAAGGTGAATAGACTGAGGTTGTATCAACTACATAGATAGATCAACACCTTATCACAGGGTACAGATTCAGTATAAGCTTACTTCACAAAATTAAAGAGTCTATGGAGTGAGTATGATTGCAATAGTTCCTGCTCCACCATGTGTTTGTCCAAAGTCCAAAGACTATGCAGATCACTTATCTGAATTAAGACTGATACAGTTTTTGAGTGGGCTGAATGAGTCATATGATTAAGAAAGAAGACAAATCTTGTTAAAAGGTATCACACCTATACTTAACCAAGCTTATGCAATGATAACTGAGGATGAGATTCAGCAACTGGCGTGCGCAAATGTCATTGGTGAAAAGACTAATCCAATCACAATACAAGTGATTAGAAGTTCAGTAAGCAACTATGGAGCATGAAAAAACAACGGAAAAATATGTGATTACTGCCATTTTAGTGGTCAAACCAGAGATAATTGCTATAAGTTGATAGGCTATCCTAATGATTGGAGGCAAAATAAAAGAAGAGGATACAGTGGTGGACCAAAAGGATTGCATCAAGGCTCTAATTCTGGAGGGGGAAATACTAAATTCTATGGAAAACATGGTAGATATAGTAGTAATGGACATCAGTATAGAGGATAGATGCATGCTCAGCATTCCACCAACAATGTGACTGGTGATAAGGTCTATGGAGGTGCAGGACAAGCTGCTTCAATAGTCATGAAGACAACAAAGAAATTCACAATGCAATTTTACCTAAGGGGCAAACATTCACTGATGGAGAGTATACACAAATCATGGACATGCTGAATAAGGACATACCTGACATGAACCACAATAATATGACAGGTAAAGTTGTTTGTTCACTATTTCATCAGATGTCACAGGAATGGATAGTGGATTCTGGTGCAACACATTATGTTTCAACAAGTAAGAATGTTCTGTCAAGGTGTTACAAAGCAGATGGATCAGAAAGGGATAAGGTGCATCTTCCCACTAGTGCTTGATAACGCTCAAATCACACTCTTGAATGGGTGTAAGTGATCGTTATCAATATTAAACCCAACTAGGTTTGGGTCGAATCCGATAGGGAATAAGGTGTGAACTCAAGTCGTTTGCTGTTTAATTCACTGATAGTTTAACGTTTCCTGAAATGGGGGTTTAAGTTTCACAAATAATTGCTTGACACTTTGATTTTGATACTTGTAACCACGATTTTATGAAATAACTAGAATTATGTTCACTAGGTCTTACGGTACATGATAGATGATAAAGGTGACTTAAGATTCTCATGATGGTTAGGATAACAAGCTGTATTTATCGATGATATATGCAAATGCCTCTCGACCTATTCAAGTGTCTAATTTCTTAATCCTCTCGAATTTAGAAAATCGATATTCACTATCCAGATTTTACCTCAGATTAATCAACCTTATTACAGCACTGATTATTAAACAAAGTATTTCCGAGTCCCTATTGATAATTCACTTCCTACTATTTATGATTTCTTTGTCAAGTAAATCAAAGTAGGTGTGTCTACTGTTTGCAACCAACAGACATAAACTATAATCTCAAAATTATTAAGAAATCGTAACACCTATTGAATCTTGATTATTTATCACCTCATCATGACCTAACCCTAGATCCCATAATTAAGGTTAATGGGGATTAGCCACTCATTATGCAAGAAATAAGTACACAAATTGAATTCATAATTGAGAAGATTAACTTACAGTGAAGATGAAAATCAATACATATAACTTGAATTGATCCACAAGACAAAATTCCCAAAATATTGGTCTAGAGAGAGAGAGAGAGAAAATCGTATATTCTCAGAATAATAATGATAATACTTATAAAGCCCTAAAATGAGCCTTTAAATACCTAACCCTAATAAGGAAACAAAATAGAAGTTTTAGCTTTTTTTCAGAATAAACGACGACGTTTGTTACGGCTTATCAGTAGCTTGATGGCTTATAACGGATGTCATCAGCTCCTCTTCAATTTTGGCTCTTGCTGCCTAAGGTTGACGACGATGATGTCTCCTTATCACCATCCTGGAGACGTGTCATGGATGTCGTCATAAAAATGTCTTCAATTTCCACTCTCCATTTAAGGCTGACGGCATTCTTGATAGCTTATCACCAGGCTGATGATGTGTCATGGATGTCATCAGCCACACTTGTCTTTTATTTTGCTTCACTTTTTATCATTTTTGCTTCCATTATTTTTTGTTCTCCTACATCTCAACATCTACTGCAAAAATCAAAGTAAGCTAATAAAAAACAACTAAAGTTGCTCAAGACCTTACTATTATTTAGAGTTAAAAGCTTCAAATATGTTAGCATAGGCTCACACATCAGTTCTAAGGTGGATATATCTCATACTAGAGAGTCACACATGTTTAGAGATGGAACTGTGAAAGATGTATTGTTTGTGTCTGACTTCAAACTTAATTTGTTGTTAGTATCCAAAATGACTAGGCAACTTTCATGCTTTGTTTCCTTTTGCCCTGACTTTTGTGTCTTTCAGGACCTTCAAAGTGGTAGGATGAAGGGGATTTGTAAGGAAACAGGTGGATTATATATTCTCAAAGGACAGTATATAGAGCACAAAGTACAAGGCTCTCAGACTCAGGTCTACAGATACATAGCAAAAGCAGAAGTATTTGTGCAAGATTGTAGCCTCTGGCATAGAAGAATTGGTCATCCATCTTACTGGACATCTTGAAGAATAACAAGGAAGTAGAAGGTTTGAATAATTGTTATATCTGTCCCTTAGCTAAGCAGACTAGACTAAGCTTTCCTATAAATAAGACTAGAGCTGCTAAGTGTTTTGACATTGTACATATGGATCTTTGGGGACCCTATAAGATACCTACATATGACAAGAAATATTATTTCCTAACAATGGTTGATGATTACAGTAGATACACATGGGTTCATTTGTTGCAATTAAAGTCTGAAACAATTGTGGCTCTCAAGACTTTTGTACGCATGATACAGACACAGTTTAATGTACATATTAAAATTGTGAGATCTGATAATGACATAGAATTTTTCATCTCATAGTGCAATGACTTATTTAGGTCTCTAGGTATCATAAATCAGAGTAGTTGTGCATATATTCCTCAAGAAAATGGTACGGTTGAGAGGAAGCACAGGCATATTTTAAATGTATCTAGATCCATTAAATTTCAGTCACAAATGCCTGCTAAATTTTGGGGTCTTAATGTTAAGGCAATAGTCTATCTAATCAATAGACTACCTTCTCCCATTGTTGAAGGAAGAAGTCCTTATGAGTTGCTCTTTTCTAAACCTCCCTCCTTAATACATTTGAAAGTTATTGATTGTCTATGCTACAAATTTGTACTACCAAGGGGTGACAAGCTATCAGAAAGAGCCAAACCAGAAGTCTTGATAGGATATTCTTCTACTTAAAAGGGCTATATATTAATGGACTTAGCCACTGACAAGTTAGTTGTGACTAGAGATGTTGTGTTCCAAGAACATGTGTTCCCCTTTACAACTAAAAAAATAATTGAATTCCCTTCAAATTTCCAACAGGAACAACTAGGTGTTGCTGATTATATAGATGCAACTTATTATGAAGAAGACCCTTCTTTACCATCTGATGTACCAAGTGTAGTTGCTGAGGATGCTTAACATATTCCACGTACAGATTAGTTTCCTTCAAAATCACCTGGTAATGCTGGTGTAACACCCCATAAAAGTCAAGCATGTACTAACTCTTAGTGGTGTGGTCTTAGACTTGAAAACATGAAAATTTTTCTAAGTGTCAAAGGACTTAGACTCATTTTTATCTCGTAATCTTTGGGGATTTTATTTTTAACCTTCCCAACCTCTGTTTTTAGATTTTCTTATTGCTCTATGATGGGGAAAGGATTTAGTACATCTCAGGTAAGTTTTGGAATTTTTAGAAGAGCCTAAGGTCGTGTTTGGATCGAAAAAAAATAGCTAAAGGCGATTGGGGGGCGCCGCCCAGGGTTCACCCCTGCTCTATAAGGGGCGCCGCCCTGGTATCTTCCCCAGTGAAAGCAGGGCACCACCCTGGGTTCTCCCAAGGTCTAAGCAGGGCGCTGCCCTGGCTATCGCACTCAACCAAAATGCAGTGTACTATTCCATCTTATTAAGGGCATAGTGGTATTTTTCCAAAACCCTATCAACTTAAACACGAGATTACACTCTCCATTGAGAATAATATTGATATTTTCACCAAAAATCTTCAAGAACACTCTCAACGGTTTCAACCTAAAAGCCCAAGTAGTTCGAGATTTAACCGTAGGTTTTCAAAATCGATTGCATATTTGGAATCCCTGCAACGTAGGCTTCAAGAATCACCTGTTAACTTCACATATAGAGGTATGTGGGGTTGTCCTAAATTTCATGGGCATGTTTTGAAAAAGGTATTTATGCAAGATTTTAAGTTTACACAAATATATGTATGTTTTACAAATGGGAGTTTTCAATTGATACAAATAACATGTTTTGATGTATGATTTTGAAAGAAATATTGTGATTTCATGGGTTTGTTTCTTTGAATGTATTTTAATGGTGAAATTGTGAACACGTAACTTGAAATTTCAAAAGGGTACGATGGACATGAGTTTTGAATTTTTTTTCTAAATTCCCAATGATAATGCTTATACCCCATATTATACTTGTGTTAAACCATTGAGAGTATGAATTTTGCAATTGATATGACATTACTCATGAATGATTAAACTACTTGAATGATTTCATGCTGAGAACTATGGTGTAGTGTTTTAATGGTGTGAAAGTCATACATATTTGCATGTTGTAAATGGTATGAGAATATTGATGTGATATTGATGACTTGCAAGTCGGGTATGACGATACCCTGCAGAGTATGACATGTGATTTATAAAAAAATGAGTTTCATGCATTGATTCTATGAGATAGGTGGTTACCCGAAGAAAGCATGCATCAAATAACTCTACATTGGAAACTGGGTTTGCCGAATCGGGAACTTGGTACCCTGCTGTGTGATCTTGAGTACCTGACATTATGTCATCCCAAATTGGGACTATGGTTAGGAGCCCTGCTTTGTCATTTTGTGCACTACCATACTTGATTGGGTCGAGATACCCTGCCGTGTGATCTTATGTGTCTTTCCCTCACGTATACTCTAATCTTGACGGCAACTGAGGTTTGCCAGTTGGTGAAAATGTGAAATTGTAGGGTGTACCACCTAGCTCAGATGTGTTGCATTGTTGTTGAAAAATCATTATAATATGACCATGTATTTTCAAAATCATTTTTGCAATAATATGTTTTATAACAACTCTCATTACTTTATATAAAAATCTCTACTTTGTTTTGGATTACTCTGCGTACCAGTACTTTGTATTAACCCCCTTCCCTCCTAGGTTCGGAGGCATAGTCTAGGGGTCCAGATAATCAGTAGATTCTTTAGACGGATTTGCAGAGTCAAGTGGTGAACCTTCTATATTTTGGAAGGCCTGATGTCTGGAAGTTTGTTTATCAATTAATAGTTTTGGGTCTACGGGGGACTTTGTCCCAGTTTTTAGACAGTTGTTTATTTTGGTCATATAGTAGAGATTTCACAGACAGTTTCAGATATTGATAGATTTTGTGGGACATTGTTTCCCATTATGGATCTTATTTGACTCATGACCATGTTTTCATAATATTGCATATCTTCCGCATTTCTTTTTATCATATGAATTATGTGCATGATTACCAGATAGTTAGGAGTGTTTCAGGCCTTCATGGTTCGGAATGCTCATCACGGCCAGGGCCCCGATTTGGGTCATGACAAACGTGGTATCAAAGCACAATTCATGGTCCTAGAGTATCTGCAAAATCACGTCGGTTAGAGTCTTATTTATGGGTGTGTAGCGCTCCACACTTATAAGCAGGAGGTTACTAGGCGTTTAGGAAATGTTTCCCTTTTTTGTGATTTAGTTCGTGATTCAGAGTCAAGTTTGTTCCTAATTCGTGATCTTTTGTCTTACAAAAATAACAGTCTTGCCTCCTCATAGCAATTCTAATCAGAGTGCTCAGAATGATGATGTCCATCCCGCTCATG
Source organism: Capsicum annuum (assembly GCF_002878395.1). Classification (NCBI taxonomy): domain Eukaryota; kingdom Viridiplantae; phylum Streptophyta; class Magnoliopsida; order Solanales; family Solanaceae; genus Capsicum; species Capsicum annuum. The sequence continues at coordinate 28,697 of NW_025858279.1, forward strand.
GGATAAGGACACGTAACAGAGCTCCTACTCTAGACCCTATCCCTACTCTAGGAGTCCTTTTAGTCCCAACCAGTCCACCTTGGGCTCTACGGACCAACGTGAATCATCCTCTAACTTCTCAGGGGAATATATTAAATACAGAGTTCAAACAATCTATTCATATGCTGATACAATTGGTGGCTGCACAAGCTCAGCGGTCATAATATACTGGGTCTACATCTGTTACTTCTGAAGCTACATGAGTGAGCCAATTCATGAGGATGAATCCTCCCAAATTCACAGGTACTAAGGTAGAAGGGGATCCATAAGAATTTATAGATGAAATGGAAAATATCTTTAAAGTGATTCATATGGATGAAGTAGAAAGGGTAGAATTGGCATCGTACTAGCTGAAAGAAGTGGTGAATCAGTGGTACAATAATTGGGAAGATGCAAAGGGCGACAATGCTGAGCCCTCGGTATAGAATGAGTTTGTAGATGCTTTTCTTGATCGGCTCTTTCTTTTAGAGTTGCAGAAGGCAAAGACTGAGGAGTTCATGAATCTAAAACAAAGAAAGATGAGTGTTCAGGAGTATACTCTAAAGTTTAATCAGCTAACCCGTTATGCTCCTGAGATGATGAGTAGTATGAGGTCCTGATACTCAGGATCTAGAGCCCGAGATACTCAGTCGTAGGGCAGTGTGACCTAGCATCGTCGTACCTATCCACAATGTGAGACTTGCAGAAAGAATCACCCCGGGAGGTGTTATTTCTAGGGGAGAAATTGTTATACTTATGGCAAGGTAGGTCATCTTTAGAGAGATTGCCCAACGAGGGGGGAGGGGCAAAGTCCCAATCCGCCTCCATGGCTCATCCTCCTAAAGGTGCCCCTTTCAGCTTTCGGGACCGGTCATAACCGGTTATATGCTTTCACTAACCTCCAGGAAGCGGAAGCTTCACCAGATATTGTCACTGGTACGTTATGAATCTTTTACAGTAATGTTTATGTATTGCTTGATCTCAGGTGTACCTTATCTTATGTGACCCCTTATGTGGCTGTTGGTTTTGGGTTTAAGCTCAAAGTTATTATAGGACCCTTCACTATTTCCACTCATGTAGGTGACTCTGTTATTGCTAGAAGGGTATATAGAAATTGTATTGTGTCTATTCTTTGCTGGGATATTATGGCAGACATTACAGAACTTGATATGGTAGACTTTGATGCTATCCTTGGGATGGACTGGCTCCATTCGTATTTTGCCACACTTGATTGCAAAACCTGAACGGTTACTTTTCTTTCCCAAATGAGTCATCAATTGAGTGGCCAGGGAATTTTGCGACATTTATAGGTCACTTTATATCTTATCTTAGAGCCCGAAAGCTCATCTCCAGAGGTTGTATATACCATCAAATCCTAGTAAAAGATTTAAGGGTTGAAAATCTTCCTCTTCAGTTAGTTACTATGGTGAATGAGTTTCCAGAAGTCTTTACCGAAGATCTCCTAGAGATACCACCTGATAGGGAGATAGATTTTGGCATTGATGTGTTGCCAGACACTCAACCTATTTCCATTTCGCCATATAGAATGGCTCTTTTAGAACTGAAAGAGTTAAAAAAACAGCTTACAGACCTCCTAAACAAAGGCTTTATTCATCCTAGTATTTCCCCATGGGTTGCAACCGTATTTTTCATGCGAAAGAAAGATGGATCCCTTCGTATGTGCATTTACTACCACCATTTGAATAAGGTCACTATTAAAAACAAATATCCTCTACCCAAGATTGATGATCTTTTTGACCAGCTTCAGGGTGCTAAGTGTTTTTCAAAAATAGATCTTCGTTTGGGCTATCATCAGTTGAAGGTTAGGGAGTCAGACATTCCCAAAACAACCTTCCGAACCCGATATAGTCACTATGAGTTCTTAGTCATGTCCTTCAGATTAACTAACGCCCTTGCAACCTTCATAGATCTTATGAATAAGGTGTTCCGTCAGTTTCTAGACTTATTCGTCATAGTGTTCATTGATGATATTTTGATCTATTCTAAAAGTGAGGAGGACCATGCCAATTACCTCCGAATTATCCTTCTGACCCTTAAGGATCATCAGTTATATGCTAAGTTCTCCAAATATGAATTATGGCTGAATGTTATTTCCTTTTTGGGGCATATTGTATCTAGTGACCGGATTAGAGTGGATCCCCAAAAGGTTGAGGTAGTAAGAAAATGACCGAGACCGATGACTCCAGTAGATATTCGGAGTTTCTTGGGCCTGGCAGGTTATTATAGGAGGTTCGTAGAGAGCTTTTCTTCCATAGATGCTCCGCTTACTAAATTGACTCAGAAAAAGGTAAAGTTTGTGTGGTCTGACTTGTGTGAAAATAGTTTTGAGAAGTTTAAAGGTGATAGCTTATGCATCTAGGTAGTTAAAGGTGCATGACCAAAATTACCCCACTCATGAATTGGAGTTAGCAAACGTGGTGTTTTCACTTTAAATTTGGAGGCATTATCTGTATGGAGTGCATGTTGATATTTATACCGACCACAAAAGTTTGCAGTATGTTTTCTCGCAGAAAGAATTGAACCTCAGGCAAATGTGTTGGATGGAGCTTTCGAAAGACTACGATATGAGCCTGTATTACCATTCGGGAAAGGCAAATGTTGTAGCCGCCGCTCTTAGCAGGGTGTCTATGGGCAGTTTATCTCATGTTGAAGAGGGGAAGAGAGGTATGATGAAGGATATTCACCGCCTTGCAAATGTGGGAGTGTGACTCTTAGATTCTAAAGATGGAAGGGTGATTGTTCATGAGTTAGCTAAGTCATCCCTTTGTGCTGAAGTTAAAGAGAAGCAGGTTGAAGATCCCATCTTGATGCAAATCAAGAAAGATATGGGTCAACAAAAGGTAATGTTGTTTGAAACTGGTGGTGATGGTATTCTGAGATATCAGGGTAGGTTGTGCATTCTGAATATTGATGGACTGTGGGAAAGAATCCTTGATAAGGCTCATACTTTGAGGTATGTTGTTCACCTGGGCTCTACTAAGATGTACCTGAAAACTTTATATTGGTGGAATAACATGAAACATGATGTAGCTGATTTTGTTTCCAAGTGTTTGAACTGTCAGCAAGTGAAGGTAGAACATTTGAGGCCAGGAGGTACTTCCCAAGAGATAGCTCTGCCTTCATGGAAGTGGGAGATGATAAATATGGATTTCCTTATAGGACTTCTGAAGTTCCAAAACTAGTATGACTCCATTTGGGTGATTGTAGATCGGTTGACAAAGTCAGACCACTTTTTTCCTGTGAGGACTAATTATTTGAGAGACGATTATGTGAAGCTGTACATTGAGGAAATCATCCGTCTGCATGGAGCACTATCTCTATTATATGTGACCGAGGTACTTAGTTCTCTTCCCAGTTTTGAAAATCTTTTCAAAGGGGTGTAGGTACCCAGGTAAACTTAAGCACTGCTTTCCATCCTCAAATGGATAGGCAAGTCGAATGCACCATTCAGACCCTTGAGGATATGTTGAGGTCTTGTGTAATAGATTTCAAGGGTAGTTAGGTAGATCATTTGTTGTTGGTTGAGTTCGCTTACAATAATAGCTACCGTGCCAGTATTAAGATGGCACTATTTGAAGCATTGTATGGGAGAAGATGCAAGTCCCCGATAAGGTGGTATGAAGTTGGTGAAACGTAGTTGTTTGGGCCTGATCTTGTTCATCAGGCGATGGAGGATGTGAAAATCATCATAGAAACACAATGCAGAGTCGTCAGAAATCCTATGCCGATGTTAGAAGAAGAACTTTAGAGTTTGAGGTTGGAGATTGGGTATTTCTTAAAGTTTCTCCCATGAAGGGAGTTATGCACTTCGAGAAAAAGGGTAAGCTGAGTCATCGCTATATAGGACCATACCAGATTGTAAAAAGGATAGGTAGAGTTGCATATGAGTTAGAGTTGCCTGCAAATTTGGGTTCTGTTCAACTGGTATTCCATATATCAATGTTGAAGAAGTGCATTGGAGATCATTCTTTCGTGTTGACTTCTTATGAAGAAGACCCTTCCTCACCATCTGATGTACCAAGTGTAGTTATTGAGGATGCTCAACATATTCCACCTACAGATTAGTTGACTTCAAACTCACCTGGTAATGCTGGTGTAACGCCCCGTAAAAGTCGTGCATCTACTAACACTTAGTGGTGTGGTCTTAGACTTGAAAACATGAAAATTTTTCTAAGTGTCAAAGTAGTTAGACTCATTTTTAGCTCATAATCTTTGGGGATTTTATTTTCAATCTTCTCGACCTCAATTTTTAAATTTTCTTATTGCGCTATGATGGGGCAAGGTCGTAGTACATCTCGGGTAAGTTTTGGAATTTTTAGACGAGCCTAAGGTAGTGTTTGGGTCAGAAAAATAGTAGCTAAAGGAATACGTCTTACACATCAATTCTCACACTCGGCAAAAGCATTAAAAAATTATATTTCTTGCTATTCGTAATTGAAAATATCTAATCAATTGGTTTATTTATATTTTATTGGGTTACTTGAGGATGTGATTGTGCTACTACTTGGTATTTATATGGTGGAGTTGATATGTTTAATAAGGATATTCAACATGAGTTACAAGCTTCATTTCATGATTAATACTTCTCAATCGAGGAAGACATTAAAATTTCAACGTGAAATAGAGGATAATAAGACTAACGGTTGTCACACAATAATTGTTTGATTTCTATAAAGATTTAACTTTATCAGTTCATTGAACCTTTAACTTGATCAAGAAAGAATGATTAACATGCATCTCATTTGAATAACACAAATAACGTATTCATTACATGACTTAGGACATAGAGTAAGGAGTATAGCTTTATATAAGGTCAACAAATCAGGTTTAAAGAGGTGCTTTATCAAGTTTCAATTATTCAGCTTTTGTGATTCTATATACCCCTTTGAGAGCCTGAAAAAAGGACATTTTCTGTAACTCCTTGCAAGCTATTTGTCGGTTTGGTGTATCATTATTTTTTCTTCTTTAGAATTAGAAATCATTTTAATGATGTTAAATTTATCACAAAATATTACTATTATGTACTTTTTATCTAAAACTTTCCACGCATCATGCGAGTACTATACTAGTTTGTACTAAAATGGCGGGATTACTATCCCATATAGAAGATGGGATAAATAATATCATGTCCTTTACTTATTCTGTCCCATGTACAAAACGACCCTTCAAGGTGTTAAGAGAACTATGGGAGCTAGTGTAGGGGATAGGGATGATGCGGATGGGCTATGAGGGTGGGTTGGGGATAGAGTGCAAAAGCGGATTCAAGATTTGAAGGCAGCAGAGGCACATAAGCGGATTTCTGAACCAGTTCCTTGTCAAACTTTTGATCTTAAGTGTTCCGGGAAAAAATATATAACCGTTTTCAACATATACAAACAACACATACTGATCCTCAATCAATAAGTTGTAATTGGAACTTTGTGATAATTGAAATCCTTGTTCAGTATCAGTACTACTTGCTTTGTGAAAACTGAAACAGCATAAATATTCTAGAAAAAACTAAATCATCTGCCAACATTCATATGAGCTCACTGAAAACATGTATATACACGTTGAAGTAATTGGAAATATATATATATATATATATCATCTTCGTACTGTATTAGAAGTAGGAAGCTTCATAGATTACAAAAATATTCCTAAAAAAGTTAAAATTGACCCTTGTCATATTCATTGAACTATAAAACTCACCAGCCGAAGTCAAATTTCTTTAGCATTTTATTCTTTTTCCTCTTCCGTTAGACTCCACAAAATGCTACTACTATATATTGTCGTTGTTGGGAAAAATGGACTATTTTTCCCA
>NW_025858279.1:37538-51053 GCF_002878395.1 Capsicum annuum
TTAATTGTAACACCCCAACTTGAGATAAGGAGTTCCACATCGACAAACACGGGAGGGATGCTGGGTATATAAGTAAGCAGACCTTACTTCCTAGTGAAGCGTTTTAAAGTCGTGAGGGTCTAGGCCTAGAGTGGATAATATCACTAGTGGGTTGGGCCATTGTAGGGGTCTCTCGGGCCTTGATGGTTCGGAATGCCCGTTGAGGTCAGGGCTCCGACTCGGGTCGTGATAGAATGGTATCAGAGCCACTCTTGTGACAGCCCTGTCGATGTGGGCCGAAGTTCAAACTGAGCATAGGCAAATTCTGATAAGGCAGGGCAAACCTTAGTACTGAGTGTAGGCAAATCTCATTCGATAGAGGTGTATGTGACACTCAAACTTGGGATAAGGAGTCCCACATGATGCTGGGTATATAAGTAAGCAAGTCTTACTCCCTAGTGACGCATTTTAAAGTCGTGAGGGTCTAGGCCTAGAGCGGACAATATCACTAGTGGGTTGGGCTGTTATAGGGGCTTCTCGAGCCTTGATGGTTCGGGATGCCATCGCGGTCAAGCCCCCGCTTGGATCGTGACATTAATATATTGTAGATGTAGATTTATAGACTTTTTAAATCTTGTTAAAATTAAATTTAGTTGATTTAGAATTAAACTAATGAAAAAAATATTACTTGTCATTAATTCTGATGACTTCTAGTAAATAAAGATTTTACCATAAATATATTTAATTAATTTTTAACTATTAAATATTAGAAAAAAATAGTGAAAAAATAATTTTATCTAAAACAAAGACTTTTAATGAAGGGAAAAAAGTTCAAATGACATTTCTAAGGCCCTTCACACTTTTAATATATTACTAATTACTAATATTAATTTAGATGTACGTGCCTCGCTCGTGTACATTACTTTAATGAGTTTAAACATTACACGAAATAAGGTATTATAAAGATGAATACAATAGTTAAATTCAACTTCTTTTGGACATGTAAAGATGAAGAATTTATTTAATTAAATATATAACAGTTGTAAATATCTAAGATACAAATGAGGTAGATGAATACATTGCTAACCCCTTAAATTACGATTGGTATCTCAGTAAGCCGATGATTAGTGCTTGATAATTCATAAAGTTGTGTAATTTGACTTGGTTCCATCCTAGACGTGCCAAAATTGTCATGACCCAATTTTCGAGTCATGATGGCACCTACCATAGCCCACTGGTAGGTAAGATAATACTATAACCCGAAGCTAATGCAATGGGTTACCTTGGTAAAAACGTCCAACATGGATCCTATGTAGTAACTCAATATAACAACAACATTCGACAAAAGAAATAACTAACATTCGAATACCAATCCCATGACCTGATAGTATAAGTACAAGAGCAACTCTAAATCCGACAACAAAAATTACAATTCGAAGCCTGATAACTTAAATAGTCTTATACAATTGTCTCGAATACAAAAGACAAGTAAAGATAAAAGGGAAAGAGGGCAACTCGAACTCCAAGAGCTCACCTGATCTCCGATTGATCAACACGGCACGATCCCGACTCAATTACGACAACTAGAACTTGGGTCTGCACCAAAAAGTTACAAAAGTATAGTATGAGTACTGAAACACGGGTACTCGGTAGGCATCATCGGCCGACGGATCTAAATTATAATATAAGGATAATATAAGGTAAGACAATAACTTAAAGTCAAAATATATGATCGAACCTGAATCTTCTTCAATATCACTATACAAAATAATGGGAAAAGGCTCAAATATGCCACCGAACTATCAGAAATGACTCATTTATGCCATCTGTTAAAAGTTGGGCTCATTCATGCCATCGCCGTTACAAAATTGGCTCATCCATACCATTTCTTTTAACAGCCGGTTTTTAAAAAACAGCTTTGCCACATGGCAACTAATTAGAGGTCCACATCATTTTTTAAAATTTAATTTTAAAAAAATTATAAAATTTTTATTATAAATATTTTTTTTATAAATATTTTAAATTTTTTTTAAAAAAAATTAAAAAAATCCCTGAACTTCCCAAAACTTATAATACATTATATATTTATAAAAAAATCTTATCCTAAAGAAAACTACCCCAATCATCCCCACCTTTTCCTCAACCCCCTCAACTCCCTCAACTTCCCAACCTTATATATTATATAGTACGCCCACACAGACACAAAGGGGACATAGAAAAATACAAAGATAAAGGGAAACGACTAAGGAGGATTAGGGAAACAAAAAGGACAAAAACAGAAAGAAAGAGAGACGAACCTTGAAAAAAACACAGACTGGGAGAGAAAAACAAGAAAAGAGAAGAGTTAAGAAGAAAAGGGAGTAACATTTGACAGAAACAAAAAGCAAATAACATAAACGGGTAGACAATGAGTTGGAATTTGAGGTTTGGTTTGTGGTTTTGAGTTCGCAGCTTCTTCTTTCTTTTGTTGGCAACTATTTTTCCAAAAGGTAACCCTTTACCTTTCTTTGAATAATATAATATCGCAATTATGCGAAATTCAATTCCAATATTATGAAGTGGAGTTGCTTTTATTTTACATTTGTTGTTGTAATACTAGAGTATTCAAATCTTTGTTATGATTAAATTTGAAGTGAGTTTTGATATAATATATGATCCATGCATGCATGCATATAAATGATTATCAAAAAAGAATAAATGATAACGTACACATTCACACACAATACTTTACTACGTACATTTTGCATGCATACACACAAAGAGGGAGAGAAAAGTAAGGAAAAGAGAATGCACCAACAGAAGAAATTGTTCACATTTTTGACTTCTTTTTCTTTCTCTATCATGTACTTTTCGAAGTGTTAAGAAGGATTAACCATTTAAGGTCTTTGAATTGATCATTTTAATATGGTCACCTTTTTCATTTGGCAAAATATGACAAGAATACGGTTCTGTCCTTTATTATCATTGCATATAAGGACTAGCAATGGTTATGATGAACTAGAATTTCAGGTTTGAATATTTTGGGTTATGTATAAATAAATACCTAGAAGATTGGTCATATATATATATATATATATATATTTTAAATATAAGAATCCAAAAAAAACATGAACATTAGTTATATGCAAAATTTATTTTTCGTTATTTGATAAATAAAAGCGTAGAAATATGTAATCTATAAACTTCGTAACCAATACCATTCTTTAAAAAATTAAATAAAAAATCCTAAAAATATTTTTTTATAATTTTTTTTAAAAAAAATTATAAAAAATATTTAAAAATGATGTGGACCTCTAATATGCTGCCACGTGGCAAAGCTGCTTTCTAAAAACCGGCTGTTAAAAGTAATGGCATGGATGAGCCAGTTTGTAACGGCGATGGCATGAATGAGCCCAACTTTTAACGGATGTCATAAATGAGCCATTTCTGATAGTTCAGTGGCATATTTGAGCCTTTTCCCTAAAATAATTAATCTACTAGGGCAATAGCATAATGTATCATATCAACATATACCATAATCGTCATACAAATGAGTAATTGTTTTGAAAGCGTAAAACCACATATATACAATAACAATCATGTATTTACCATAATCAACACCAACCATCATTAGAATAAAAAGAACAAGAACTTACCACGACGTTCCATACCGCCTGAAAGTACACGCAAAAGAACACAACAAAGAACTCATCACAGCGTTCCATACCACCGGAGAGTACACCAAAATATCAATTCATCAATATATCATGGCACAACTACACAAGCAACTCACCAAGGCCGCGGATTGTACATTCCTGCCATGGCCTCTTACCGAGGTCTACAAATCATTATCAAAACTGCAATTTAGCACAACGAAACCGATATCACCATTGCATAGTTATATAGTTACTTGTTCTCTATTTCATTGATGAACTCCAAGTCTAGTCTATATTAGCTAATCTCCATATCCATGAACCACTAATTTACAAGTCTTCTAGTTTACTAGTCATAAAATAAGGAAAAACTATAAGTTACCAACACTATTATTTGTTCACATTGAATCTCCATAACTTTAAGAGATAGGCAATGTTCTTCGCTAACAAAAAATGCATTGCATGTTGAAACAAGATATAACTACTTTTGAAGATCCTAATTATACTTTTCTCTCCACATTGTTAAAGCACGAAACTGTTGAACTGAAAGGCAAAAGTCTTACATCTGACAGAAAACTAACATCAGAATTATTTGATTGTTTGACAGAGAAAGTGACGGGCATAAAGAAATCCACTAATCCAGAGAACTACATCATTGAGTTTAAAGTTCACTGAATACATGCTTAATCGACTTTGAATCTCACTTTCCTTATATTGGTTTATGAAATTGAAGATAGACTTAATCATTTATTTCCAAAATTCCCCCAAAGGCAGTACATATTCTTCTCTGCTAGTTTTCCGGCAACTGAAAGGAACTTCAGACATTTCGTTTTTCCCTCTGTCAAATTCAATCTTTGCAAGGGGCTAAGAAATGAATGCGAGAAAATTATAACAATAAAAACTTCTCCTCCCATTTACATTCTTACCTCTTACTTTCTTATCAAAATATAGGAAGAAATTGCAAGTGCAATCCAATATCTAATAATGTAGCTGGCAAGGTTGTTGCAATTCAGTAAAAACTATTGACAGGATATCCACATAATACCAAACTGGACAAAGTACATCACTATAGATATTTTACAAAAAAACTGGCGAAGGACGATTAATAGTCTACCAAGGAAGGCATCATGTCCCACGTACACAAACGGGTTTAGCCACACATGGAATAACCCCACATATGTCCATATATTCATGTATACTCACCACACACGGTATCATCATAACATCGTTACCTCTTCCGGATTCATCGGGCATCATCACAACATCAACATTTCCTTCGAATTCACCGGGTATCGTCATAGTATCAATATTTCCTCCGGATTTACCGGGCATCATCATAGTATCAATATTTCCTCCGAATTCACCGGGCATCATCATAGTATTAATATTTACTTCGAATTCACCGGGCATCATCATAGTATCAATATTTCCTCCGGATTCACCGGGCATCATCATAGTATCAATATTTTCCAAGACAACAACATACACACATATATGGACCAAATCAATAAACATACACAAGGTTACAATAATTGAGTAATAGAGATGCAAGATACATAAACCATCACACTTTATTACTAGTCATCATGATATGTGAGTAGGAGCATAAGCATAAGTATCTAGATGATATACACAATTACCCCCTCTCCATGGATATCCATAACATAGCAATAAGACAACCAATCAAGTATACACATTTTCCAACCATCGACCTTATTCATAAGCCGACAACCAGGTTTAACCCTTATAATCTCAAAAACGTAATTTAGACGCTCATGAAGTATCTAGGTTACCAAGGAGTTATATAGTTCAAGATTAAGGTGGGTCAAATCCCACTTCTAATTCCCAATACTACTAAAGTCACTTCTACAAGGCTAAATTCTACCCAAATTTAGGCTAGGTTCTCTAAGTCACACCATAAGGGCTTATCAATTCTTACTAACCCTATAGGAGAAATCTTCTTCAAGTATAAATTCTTCCTAAGTCAACCCAACACCAAAGCCATTCCATAATTAAGAAATATCTAGGTCAACATATTTTTAAGGTCATTAAACAACATCATTCTAATCTAGTAGAGAAACTAAAGTGTTCTCATACTATTTATGAGACTATACGTGGAACTATCCAAGGTTCTAAGCTAAAGTTCAACAATCATACTTTTACAAGTTTAACAACCTATGAGAATCAACTAATCCCAAGCATCATCATTCAACCATTTATCATCTAAAAACCCCGCCCAATATCACAATATATCAATAATTATATTGCAACAAAGCTCAATCTAACTACGGTTAAGCCTAACCTACCTCGAGTCCAATTATTCACGAACCAATAAGCTTTGCCTTTCCTTTCCTTGAAGCTTCTTCTTCCACGAGTCAATCTATCAACAACATAATCTAAGAATCAATACAAGAACAACAACACCCATTACGGCACCATTATGTCATGGGTCCAAAATGACACCAAACCCCCAAGTGGGTCTCACCTTCGAAAAATGAGTTCTCGAAACCAACCCATAGTCTAAATATCATTAGGGAGCCAAAACCCTCAAGAAATTTGAGTAAAGTAGTCACATTTGTGGCTACAATTGATCCTCAAAGACATAGGGTTTTTGATCTAGAAATTAAGAAATTAATACTAAATTTAAAGAAATCATACCTTAATATTTGTAGCAAAAAAAAAAAAGGATTACACAAGTTATTAAGCTCCAAATCAACCCACAAGACTCATTTTTTTGTCAACAAATCTTTATGGCTTCTTGGGTTTTCAAAAAGATGAAGAATGCCTCCAAAAATGGGCCAAAAGGTCCTTTTTATACGAGTTTAAATGGGTTTTGACCTTCTGGACTAATTCAGACTCTTTTTTTTGCAAACGAACTATGTAACCCACCAAATTCGACATTTTGGATGCATTATGGAAGTCGTATTTTCCATCAAAGGTCATTTAGGCCGCTTGTGGGTCCCACATTCATATATTCCAATTCTTGACTTTTCGACTAATGGGTCGCAATTAGCTTGGGTGCTGTGGGATTCAAACCAAGGTCTACCTACCTAAAATCGATATTACATAGCTACTGGTGCAGTTAAAATTTGCATCCAAAATTATATTACTGAAGTTTTTGCTCGGCGGCCATTTGAAATCGGCGAAGACTTCAAATTTAAAAAGTGGCTCTAAAAACCAAATGAATCGTCAGGTAACCGAACTATCAATTCCAGCAAGTCACTAATAACTTGGGATGGCTATGGAGGAGCTCTATCAGCAAAAATAAGCAAGAACACGACTAATGACCTGGAGGGTCATTACAAAAATTGACTTACAGATTTCATGCCGCTTCAATACCTCTTCTTGATCAAATAGTCGGTATCTCTTTTCTACCGCTCCAAATATAGTGCTTCTTCTAAATCACCTTCGATTGTTTTAGCTCCTGAATTCTTCAGCATACCTTTATAACCTACGCCACAATAATTAAAGAATATTGCTGCCAAAATATAACTTAAATAAAAATAGAAATTCTTGTCTATTTAGGATAAAATTGTAATTGATTTAGAAGTGTTAAATAGTATGATTTCTTACCTAGATTAAATAGAGGTTTTAATTAATTTTAAAGTACTAAATAGTAAATAATAATTGTACAATTATTTAAGAAAAATAGTGAAAAGACGATGTTGTTTATTTCATGATTTTTTAATGAAGGAAAAAAAGTTCAAATCACTTTCTAAGGGTTTTCACACATTTAATATATTATAGATTATATTATTATTATAAATTATTGGAACTCTGGACCAAAATAAGTCATTTTTTAAATCAATTCACCAAAGTAATATGTTTTGTTGAAACTTTATCATATTAGTATAAACGTTGTTCCCAGTAGTGTATTATACTTTTTAAAAAATTAACGTACCAAAAAGAGCTTTGGATGATGTTAAAATAGGAATCATTACTGCTAGTAATGTTTTTGACATAAAATGTTATTGGCAATAACGTGTTTGACATAAAACGTTACTGTGAGTAACGAGACTCTGCAACTCTACCACATCAGAATCCTTGTAGAAATCTGACATTAAATTCGTTATTGCCAATTACGTTTTATCTTTAAAACATTACTCCGAGTAACGATACTATCAAATCAACTCAAAACTCAGTGGTGTCATAATTTTTTACATTAAATTTGTTATCAGTAGTCATTTTATAAGTTATAAATCGACAGAAATAAAGTAAACCACAAGCAAAATACTAAACAAAAATACACAGATTTACATAAAAACCCTTGCGGGAAAAACCATGGGCAACGACAGAGGATGTTTCATTATAATGAAAGGAGAGGAGTATAATATGGAGAATGAGTATTCTCTAAATACACAAAATAACCCACTAAATGCACTTATATAATACATGCATAAAAATAAGTTCTAGGCCTAAAAGCATAAAGGTCCATACCGCGAGGGCTTCGCCCCCGCACCACCATCGAAATCAGTGGTGCGCTCCGAGATCAATCCTATCAGCCTGATTCCTACGCAACCACCACAGACCTCATTGAAAATCACAAATATGGGTTGCACTGCGAACTTTCAGGGTCGGCTTAACATAATTTGGGTCAAAACTCTAACAATCTCCACCTTGACACGAATTCTACTTCAGAACTCAAATCCATTTCAGGACAAACTTTCCACCTCTTCCGCAAAATCCCCTAAGGGCACATCTCAACAGCTAACACTAACCAAGTCCAGGCAATGCTTAAACTTGGCACTTGGTAGTGTCTTGGTCATCATATCAGCAATATTTTTATGGGCACTAATCTTGCTTACCACAATTTCACCGTGAGTAATAATTTCACGCACAAAATAATATCGAACATCGATGTGCTTTGTCCTCTCGTGAAACATCTGATCTTTCATAAGGAAGATAACACTCTGACTGTTGCAAAAGACCGTAGTAATCTGTATGTCTTTGCTAAGTCAACCAAACAGATCCTTCAACCAAATGATAACCTTGAAAGCCTCTGTAATAGCCATGTACTCTGCCTCAGTAGTTGACAAAGCAACCGTAGTCTGTAAAGTAGCTTTCCAACTGATAGTACAATCACCAATGGTGAAAACATAGCCTGTAAGGGACCTCTTTTTATCATTTTATCCGGCAAAATCAGAATCGACATACCTGATTACTCCATCTCTATTTTTCCTAAATCACAAAAAAACATCAGCAGATCCATGCAAGTATCTGAAAATCCACTGAGCTGCTTTCCAATATTCTTTGCCAGGATTTGCCATGTATCTTCTAACTAACTGTACTAACAACATAAGATAAACTTAGTTGGGAACACACCATCGCATACATAAGAGACCCAACGACACTAGAGTATGGAACTCGAGACATATAGTCACGCTCATCATCTATCTTTGGAGATAAAGTGGCCAAAAGTTTGAAGTGAGTTGCCAATAGAGTACTAACAGTCTTGGCATCTTGCATATTGAACTTGTGAAGTAATTTTTCAATATATCCTTTCTGAGTCAAGTATAACTTACAATTCTTTCTATCCCTCCGAATCTCCATGCCAAGAATCTTCTTTGCTGCTTTTAGATCCTTCATATCAAACTCCTTACTGAGATGGGCTTTGATTTTTATTATCTCTCTCAAATCCTTTGCTGCAATCAGCATATCATCAATATACAAGAGAAGATACATGAATAAACCATCACTTACCTCCTTGAAATTGACACAACTATTATAACTTCTTCTCTGAAACATATGAGAGTTCATAAAAGATTCAAACCTCTTATACCATTGCCTAGGCGACTGCTTTAAGTTATAAAGAGACTTTTTCAGCAAGCATACATAGTCCTCCTTTCCCAAGACTACAAAGCCCACTGGTTGATGTATATAGATGCCCTCCTTATGTTCTTCATTTAAGAATGCAGTTTTGATATCCAACTGCTCAAGCTCAAGATTATGCATGGCCACGATACCAAGCAATGCTCGAATTGAACTATGCTTTACAACTCGAGAAAACACATTTTTGAAGTCAATCCCTGAAACTTGATTGTAACCTTTAGTGTAACGCCTCGTAAAATTCGTGCAATACATTTATTAGCATGAGCATAGAATGAGAAAACTTGAAAATATTCTAAGTGTTGAAAGACTTAGACTCATTTTAGCTAGTAATCTTTGGGGATTTTATTTTCAACCTTCCCGAAACCCATTTTTAGATTTTCTTATTGCGTTGTGATGGGGCAAAGTTGTAGTACGTCTCGAAAGAGTTTCAGAATTTTTGACAAGCTTAAGGGCAAGTTTGGGTTGCATTTCCAATGAGGGCCCGCGATGTCTCCTAGCAGATTGCATGGCCTGGACTTGAGCCCGTAATTGAGTGGGCGATGCCTGCTTAATAGTGGTGCTCTAGGGCCCGCGCCGCCTGGTAGATCAGCCCAGGCTAATTTGGTAATTGTTCGTTCCCCTATCAGCTTGAACACGAGATTTAATCCCTTAAACACCAAAATAGGGTCACATTCATCAAAATTTCTCAAGAACATTCTCTAGGGTATCAAAAGAGAATCCCCAATAACTCAAAATTTAATCGTGAGTTTTAGAAGATAATTAGACATTCGGAATCCTCAATCCGCAAGCTTCAAGAAGCACGTATTATCTTTCAAAATAGAGGTACGCGAGGTTTATCCTAAAAACTACATGGGCTTGAAATTTGTTAAAGCAATGATTTAAGTCTTAATGCATGTATTTTATTGGGGTTTTGAAAACTATATTATGGATTATGTGTTTTGAAAGTTTAAATGCTATTATTGCTTTGTTCTTGTGGCTTTTACACCTAAATTGATTTACATGTATATGTATATGTATGAAATTAAGATTTGAGCTTTGTTTGAGAGCATGAATTATGGACTCCCTCTCTTGTAATAAATTAAAGATTTTGGCTTTATTGAAAAGAGAATTGAAATGCATGTTTTTGTGATTTGAAAATGTCATGGCTTCCGAAACATTGTTTTAAAGTTATTGAGAGGGTTTCTTGATATGACTATGTTTTCAGTTAAAGAGAAGAATTGCATGAGAAAGAAACTTTGGGCATAACCACCATTGTTTTGTTGAATTGTTGACAAAAAGTTACTTGCATGTGTATACATGAGTTTTCTTGAATTGTTTTATTGATATGGTGGTCCCAAAACTTATGTCTTGAAATAGAGATTTTTGTTTGCTAATAATAGCTCAGAGATATGACTTGCAAGTAAATGGTATGAAGTCAATGGTATGACGATACCATATGTAATTATGCCATAACAAAGTATGTTTTCAGAGTATGTTTTTTTTTTAGAATGCATGTTTTCATAGATTTTTTATGAAGGGACTTAAACAGTTTTAGGTAGTTACCCGAAGATGGCGAGAGTTCAAACAACTCTTGGCCTAAAATCATATTTGCCGATATGGGTAGATTATTATTGTATGCTGGTGACGGCCGTGTGGAGTAGTAGATTTAAAGACTCTGACCCTTGCGGCATACTTGGGTTCGGGGCTTGGCTGCCGAGTCAATGTCAGTTTCCATATAGCCCATGAAATTTTCAGAATTGTATGGTATACCACCTAACGCAGAAGTAATATAGATTTCTCAGAGTTGTGATGATTTTTACAGAGACTTTTAAAATGCCCATGTGATTTCTTACTACATTGTACGTTTGTGAAACTGTTTTGAAATGCTCTTATATATGTTGAATATGAATGATTATTTTGGAGTTGCTCTGCGTACCAGTACGTATGTATTGACCCCCTCCCCCTCCAACCTCTCAAGTTTTGGGGCTCAGTCTAGGGGTCCAGATAAGCAGTAGATAATTTAGATTGTAGATCAGGTTGAGAAGTGGTGAGCCTTCTTTACTTCAGAAGGCCTGTTGATTTTCAACTATTATCAGTAGTTATGTTTTGGTCTACTGGGGGCCTTGTCCCAGATTTTCAAATAGTTTGTTTAGTTCATAGTAGAGATTTCGCAGACTGATGTCAGACATTGTTATTCAGATGCACTTTTAGATTGACCATGTTTTCGTATTAGATTTTCTATTTCCATATTTTCTTTTGTAATGCGAATGGTGTGCATGATTACCAGATAGAGAAGGGTGTTTCGCGCCTTCATGGTTCAGGATAGTCATCACGAATAGGGCCCAGGTTTGGGTCATGACAAACTTGGTATCAGAGCACGGTTCATGATCCCAAGGTGTCTGCGAAATTTCATTGGGTAGAGTTTTGTTTATGGTTGTGTAGCTCCCCATACTTATAAGTGGAAGGCTACTAGGCATTTAGGAAATATTTCCCTTCTTTGTGATTTAGTTCGTGCTTCAGAGTCAAGTCTGTTCCTAATCAGTGCTCTTTTATCTTATAGAAATAACAGTCATGCCTCCTCGTCGTAATACTAATCGGAGTGCTCAGAATAATAAAGTCCATCCCAATCATGGGATGAGGATACGTAACAGAGCCCCTACTCTAGATTCTGTCCCTACTCCAGGAGTTTCTCCAGTCCCGACCAATCCACCTTGGGCTCCACGGACCAATGTTAACCATCCCCCGACTAATCTAAGAGATATTTCAAATGCAGAATTCAGACAATCCATTCATATACTGACATAGTTAGTGGATACACAGACTCAATGGTCAGAAGATACTGGTCTGAATCTGCTACTTTTGAAGCTACACGGGTGAGCCAATTTATGAGGATGAATCCTCTTAAATTAACAGGTATTAAAGTAGAAGAGGATTCACAGGAATTTGTGGATGAAATGGAAAAAATCTTTAAAGTGATGCATATAGATGATGTAGAAGGGGTAGAATTGGCAGCGTACCAGCTGAAAGAGGTGGCAAATTAGTGGTACAATGATTGGGAAGATACGAAGGGTGATAGTGCTTAGCCCACAGTTTGGAATGAATTTGTTGAATCTTTACTTGACAGGTTCTTTTCTCTAAAGCTGAGACAACCTAAAGTAGAAGAGTTCATGAACCTCAAGCGAGGTAAGATGAGCGTGCAGGAGTACACTTTAAAATTTAATCAGCTAGCCCATTATGCTCTTGAGATGACAAGTAGTATGAGGGCCCGAATGAGGAAGTTTGCTTTTGGCCTTTCAGATGATCTGGTGCTTGAGTATCAGGGAGCTATGCTGAACAAGGAGTTGGAATTTTCTAGGATGACAGTTCATATGCAATAGGTAGAGGAGAAGAAAAAGAAGATTTTTGAAGCTCGGGAGAAAGAAAGAGAGGAAAAGAGAGCCAGATCTATAGACTAGGGTCATTGTCAGCAGCAGAGCGGTAAATGGGGTAACAAATAGAAGAAGATAAAGAATTGGGGTAATGCACAGTCTGCATCCACTACTCCAGTGCCCAGACCTCTAGCAGATTAACAACCCTAAAATTTTCAGTCTAGCCAAGGGCCCCGAGTGCAGGGTACGCAGTCTCAGGGAAGTATAGCTCAAACCTTTTGATCATACCCTCATTGTGGGAAGTGTAGAAGAAATCATTCTGAGAAATATCAGTTTGGTACCATGGTGTGTTATTCTTGTAGTCAACCAAGCCATATTCAGAGAGAATGTTTGACAACAAAGATTAGCACTGGGGGAGCCAAGACACAGGTGAATTCTTATGAACCACCACCTCTGAAGGGTGCCACTTCATCCGTCGAGAACGGCTGCAACTGGTTGTACGCTTTGACCAACCGTCAAGAGGCAGAGGCCTCGCCATGTAGTTACTGATATGTTGCAAATATTTTCTCATGATGTTTATGTATTACTTAACCTCGGGTATACCCTATCCTATGTGACCCCTTATGTGGCTGTTGGTTTCGGGTTTGATCCCGATGTGATTTTTGAACCCTTTTTTGTTTCCACCCCAGTGGGGGATTCTGTTGTTGCTAGAAGAGTGTATAGGGGTT
>NW_025858279.1:54053-67471 GCF_002878395.1 Capsicum annuum
CCATTTTCTACCATCAAGCACTTATTTTAAGATAGTTCAGAACATAAGATTAGAGTATCATCAATCAAGTCTCACAAAATATAAATAGATACTGAAAAGAAACAAAATATGGAGTATCCAAACACTTTGACAAACTAGTCTGACAAATCCACCCTGACAAGCCTCTACCAATCAATGTACCAAAGACCCATTGGGACAGGCCCCAACTGACTCAAACTCAAAAAGTAAAACAAACAACTCATAATGAAACTGGAATGTCTGAATAACACATCCTCGGATCATGACGACTCACTACTGCAGAAGATGTAGATCAATGTGCTTGGGAATCACTATCAAGTCTGGAACTGAGCACCTGAACCTACATTATAGGGAAAATATAGCCCACATATGAATATGTGGGTCAGTACCATGGAATATGGACTGAGTATATGGAGGTGTATGCAAATTTCAATAAAACAAATATCACAAGTTTATAAAAGACAATGCATGCTGGTATAAATGACTTACTTAGCTTGAATAAAGCATCATAAGTATGGATGAATAATACATGTAAAGCAAAACACGTGAGTTATTACATAAGTTCTCAATTACTTTCTTCTCAGCTTCAAGCTCATAGAGAAATCAAGTCTTAAATGCATTTCACACTAGAACATAGTACTTCAACCTTTCGGGAATAATAACTTTCTCAGAAATTGCAGTGTTTCATATTATACACATTTATCTTAAATAGAATGAGGACACACACACACCGGGAGTTTCTCATAACCAACATATACCATTGAGCTACATGGAGTCCAACGTCCAACCCACGTTGGGGAGAGCTATACTATCCTTGCATTGGAGTAGGACCTTAATCTTTCATCCACTAGTGATCACTATATCAGCCTCAAGCTCACATCCTATGGGGGCACGTAGTTCTAGGGAAGTACCATACCTCTATACCTCCCGCTCATTGCTAAAGACTACTCCCGGACTTAGCTCAGATCTTTTAAAAGAAAATCTACAATAAATAGTTTAACAATTTACAACGGGAGCCAATATGCTACCCCTTTCATAATCAATCAAAAGGAGTGGATATCTTTTCTCACTTGGTTTCAAAATCAATTCTTCCACGACCACCAAGGTCAAATCTTCTTCATCATTTCAAATCATTCAAATCTCAAGATGTTTATAACACATAATTTATCAAAAATAATAATCTCAAATGGAGTTCAAAACCCATATATCAATATCACAATAAAACCTCTCAAGATTCATGCGTTATATCATAAACATATATTAATCACTTTAAAATCTAAAAATTTCAGCTTTATAAGCAACAATATCAACATTCTCATTTAATTCAACTTCTAAAACATTTAGAATATCATAATCTCATGAGACACAATATAGGTTATAAATTCATAGTTAAACATGTAAAACCATATATCTTTGTAAATTAATACAAATTTTGGGCACAAGAACGGAAGAGTATTCTTCTTGAAAACCCCACATACCTTAAACCTTAACCTTTGGTTGGACTTTTGACTCCGGAACTCTATTCACGGAAACAATGAGTGTTTCTTGTAGCCCTTGGGGTGGGGAATCCGAATCTCCAAAAATTATCGAAAAGTCACGGTTGATTCTTGAGATATTTGAGTTTTTATATGAAAACTCTAATAGATGTTGTTGAGAGTTTTTAATGAAAATAGACTTTTTTTTGTGTTATGGGGGTTAAATCCCCTGTTAGAGATGATAGGGGTTGCAAAAATTACCAAAATGCTATTAATGAAACGGATTGGAACTGTAGAATTTGGTCGAGCGTGATAAGGCAGGCGTTGCCTGGCCTAAACCAGTGATCTTAACTGGGCGGTGCCCTATCTATAGCCCGCGATAAGCCAGGCGATGCCTAGGGGATCGCCCGCGATAGGTGGGGCGACGCGGGCTTATCGGCCCGAGCTACTAGAATTGGAATCCAAACACGGTCTTAAGCTTGTCTAAAAATTCCGAAACTCACTCAAATCATACTAAGACCTTGCCCCATCGCAACACAAAAAAAATATCAAGAAACGGAGGTCAAGAAGCTCACAAAATACTTCAATGAAGATTCAAGGCTAGAAAAATGACTAAGTGTTGGAACACTTAACAAAGTTTCTAAGCGTTAAGCTTAACATAACTCATTTCGAAGGATTTAACGATGAGGAAATTTTTGGGATCTTACAATAACTCCCCCTTGGGAACATTCATCCTCGAATTTTGCTAGATACGCAAAGAATACAAGGGAAACGAAGGGAAAACAGCTGAGGCAACTTTCTAAACTTGTCTCTACTTCATTCTACCTTTTCGGATACAACAAGGAGTGCATAACTCATGACATACCAGCTGAACAGTATAAAATAATAGTTGAACTTCTGCAATTTTGAATAGAAAAGGAATGATTTAGATAAGAACAGTACCTTCGGCTTGACCGAAGTTTGCGAAAAATAGATGCGGGTACTAGGATCGCATATCCACCTCGGCTTCCCAAGTTGCACCCTCAAAAGATTGATTTTGCCACAACACTTTGACCAAGTTAACGTCTTTGTTCCTTAATCTTCAGACTTGGAAATCAAGGATCCTAATGGGGGTCTCATCAAAGGAAAGACTATTTTGAACTTCAGTGCTCACCGAAGGATCTACTACTACGGAATCACCAATATGCTTTCTAAGATGGAAACATGAAAAACCGGATGGACAGCTGACAACTCCGCAGGCAACTCAACCTCATAAGCCACCTTACCAAGTTGGCTAAGAACTCTGTAAGGGCTAACGTAATGGGGACTAAGCTTCCCCTTCTTCCCAAACCTCTTCACCCCTTTCATGGGCGAAATCTACAAATACACCAAGTCATCAAATTCAAACTCAAGTTCTCTTCTCCTCACATCAGCATACAACTTTTGATGACTCTAATCTATTTTCAACCTTTCTCTAATCATCCTGACCTTTTCGATGACCTCAAACACCGAATAAGGACCGATCACCACAGCTTTACCTACCTCGAACCAACCTATGGGTGATCTATATCTCCTCTCATTCAATGCCTCAAATGAGGCCATTCTGATGCTAGCATGAAAACTGTTACTATAAGCAAACTCTATCAGTGGTAAATGCTCATCCCAACTACCCTTGAAATCAAGAGCACATGCTCTTAACATATCCTCTAAAGTCTGGATGGTCCTCTCAGCCTGACCATCTGTTTGTGGATGAAATGCGGAACTCAAATGCACTTGGGTACCAAGACCCTTCTGAAATGCTCTCCAAAACTGTCAAGTAAATGGAGTACCCTTATCCAAAATGATAGACAAGGGAACTCCATGCAGTCTGACTAACTCCCGGATGTATAACCTAACATAGTCCTCTGATGTGTAAGAAGTATGCACAGGCAAGAACTGTGCAGACTTAGTCAGCCTATCAACAACCACCCAAATAGAATCATAACATCGACGCGTAAGAGGTAGACCTGTCATAAAACCCATGTTTATCTCTTCCTACTTCCAAGTGGGAATGCTAAACTCCTGTATCTTACCACCAGGTCTTTGATGCTTGACCTTAAACTATTGGTAAGTTGAACACTCTGCCACAAATTTTGCTATCTCCCTCTTTATATTGTTCTACCAATAGATTTCTTGCAAGTCACGGTACATCTTAGTGGTACTATGATGAATGAAATACCGTGCACCATGCGCTTCAGCTATAATCCTCTATCTTAGATCATCAACATATGGAACACATAATCTACTATGCAATCTCAACATACCATCTCTCCCTTGGGAGAAAACCTCCACCTTTTGGTCCTTGACTAACTCCTTCAGTCTAACCAAGCTAGCATTTAAGTTTTACTTCACCTTTACTTCCAAAACCAGAGAAGATTCAGAACTACTCTAAACTAACATATGCCCCTCAGTAGAATCAAGCAATCTAACTCCCAACCTATCTAGAACAATGCACATCATGAGATAACTCCTTCTTACCCTCTTTAACATGCAAAACATTACCCATAGACAACCTGCTAAGGGCATCTTCCACTATATTGGCCTTACCCGAATGATACAGCATGCTCATGTTGTAGTCTTCTAACAGTTCTAACCACCTTCTCTGCCTAAGGTTCAACTCCCTCTGGGTAAATAGATACTGCAAACTCTTATGATCCATAAACACATCCACATGGACACCATACAGATAGTGCCTTCAAATTTTCAAAGCAAATACTACAGCAGCCAACTCTAAGTCATAAGTTGGGTAATTCTTCTCATGAGGTTTCAACTGCCAAAAAGCATAGGCTATAACCTTACCCCTCTGCATTAATACTCAACCGAAACCCAAACTAGAAGAATCAAAATACACCACAAAGCCATCACTACCATCAGGCAGAGTAAACACAGGGACTGAGGTGAGTCAAGTCTTCAACTACTGAAAACTTTTCTCACAAGAATCCGACCATAATAACTTAACTTTATTTTGAGTCAATCGGGTCATGGGAGATACAATCAAAGAAAAACTATAATGCCCCAAAAACGGGGTCCTAGAGCATCACACGATGCTTAAGGCAACAAGTAGCCCCAAGCTACCACTTTGAGCCATTAACTACTTCTACGAGCTTATCTCAATCAAATATGTGAACATCATTTATTAAGTCTCACCAAAATATGGATAAATAACAAAAATATAACAAACTACTGGATATGTAACAACTCTGACCAACTGGTTGAATAAACCTGGCCAAACAAGCCTCTACTAATCAGAGTATCAATGAACCATTGGGATAGGCCCCAACTGACTCGAACTCAAAAAGTAAAATAACCAATCATTATGAACTAAATGTCTGAAACAACATATCCTCGGATCATGAGGACTAACCACAGTAGAGGGTGTAGATGAATATGCTCGGGAATCACGGTCAAGTCTAGATCTGAGCACCTAAACCTACATTATAGGGAAAATGTAGCTCGCATATAAATATGTTGGTCAGTACCATGGAATATGGAACGAGTATATGGGGGTGTATGCAAATTTCATTAAGCAAATATCACAAGTTTATAAAAGACAATGCATGCTGATATAAATGACTCACTTAATTCGAATGAAAGCATCATAAGTATGGATGAATAATACATGTAAAGCAAAACACGTGATTCATTACATAAGTTCTCAATTCACTTTCTTCTCGATTTTCAAGCTCATAGAGAAATAAAATCTTAAAAGCATTTCAATATTCAGGAATGATAACTTTCTCAAAAATTGCAGTGTTTCATATCTTATATATTTATATTAAAATAGAATGAGGACACACACACATATTGGGAGTTTCTCATAACCGACATAAACCATGTGAGCTACATATAGTCAAACGTCCAACCCACGTTAGGGAGAGTTGTCCTATCCTTGCCATCGGAGTAGGACCTTAATCATCAATTCAAACACTAGTGATCACTATATCAGCCTTAGGCTCACATCCTATGGGGCACATAGTTCTAGGGAAGTACCAAACTGCTATACCTCCCGCTCGGTGCTAAAGACTACTCCCGTACTTAGCTTAGGTCTTTTGAAAGAAAATCCACAAAAAATAGTTTAACAATTCACAACGGGGACCAATATGCTATCCCTTTCATAATCATTCAAGAATAGTGGATTTCTTTTTCTCTCTTGGTTTCAAAACTCAATTCTTTCATGACCAGCAATATCAAATCATTCTTCATCATTTCAAATCATTCAAATTCAATATGTTTATAACACCATACTTCCAAAAAATAATAATATTAAACAGGGTTCACATTGCATTACTCAATATCACAAAAAAGCTCTCAAAATTCATACTTTATGCCATAATCATAAGAAAAATCACCTTAAAATATGAAAATTTAGCTTTGTATGCAACCATATCAACATTATCACGAAACGTCATAAGATATAAATTCATATGTCCAAATTCATAGTAATACATATCAAATCATATATCTTTGCAAAGAAAATTAACTTTGGCCACAAAAGAGTGCTCTTGTTTAAAAACCTCATATACCTTGAATTTGGAGTCTTAGAACTAATTTACTACTCCGACACTCTATCCATGAGATTTTTATGTGCTTTTTATATCCCTTGGGACAAGGATTCCGAATATCAAAAAATTATAGAAATGCTACAGTTAGTTTTTGATTTATTTGGTTTCTAAAGTTGAAATCCTAATGGAGTTTCTTGGAGCTTGTTGATGAAAATAGATGAATTTTTCTCGTATTAGGATTAAATCCCATGTTAGAGAAGATAGGGGCTGTAAAAATTACCAGAATACCATAAATGAAATGGATGAAAGCTGCAAAAGTTGGCCAGGCAGGATAAGGCAGGTGTCGCCTGACCTATAGCGGTGGTGTTCAGTGAGCGGTGCCTGCTATATCGCCTGTGTTAACCCCCGCATCGCCTGGTGGATCACCTCCTTTACCTGGGATATATCCCCGCAATAACCCACGCGATGCGGGCTAATCACTCATTGCTACTAGAATCTGAAACCAAACATGGTCTTAGGCTCATCAAAAAATTTCAAAACTCATCTGGACTATACTACGACCTTGCCACTCGTAACTTAACAAAAATATCAAGAAAGGAAGGTTGGGAAGGTCACGAAATAATTCAACGAAGATCCAAGGCTAGAAAATGACTAAGTGTTGGAACACATAATAGAATTTCTAAGTGTTAAGCTTAAGGTGAATCATATCGAAGGTTATTAACAATGAAGAAATTTTTGGGGTCTTACATTATCTCCCCCTTGGGAACATTCATCCTCGAATAACGCTAGATATGCCAAGAATACAAGGGAAATGAAGGGCAGTTGAGGCAACTTGCTAAAATTGTCTCTACTTCATCCTACCTTTTTCGATACAACAAGGAATGCATAACTCATGACATAACAGCTGAACAGAATTAAATAGCAGCTGAACTACTGCAATTTTGAATATAAAAGGGATCATTTAGAGAAGAACGGTACCTTCGGCTTGATCAGAGCTTGTGAAAAACAGATACGGGTACTTAGATAGCATATCCGCCTCAACTTCCCAAGTTACACCCTCAAAATATTGATTTCTCCACAACACTTTGACCAAGGGAACTTCTTTGTTCCTTAGTCTTAGGATTTAGAAGTCAATGATCTAAACAAAGGTCTCATCAAAAGAAAGACTGCTTTCAACTTCAGCGCTCACAGAAGGTTCCACTACCACGAAATCATGCTTCCTAAGCATCGAAACATGAAACACCGGATAAACAGTCGACAACTCTACAGGCAACTCAACCTCATAAGCCACCTTACAAACACAGCTAAGAATTCTGTAAGGTCCAACATAATGGGGACTAAGCTTCCCCTTCTTCCCAAACCTCTTCACCCCTTTCATGGGAGAAATCTTCAAATGCACAAAGTCATCAACTTAAAACTCAAGGTCTCTTCTCCTTACATCAGAATAAGACTTTTGACAACTCTGGGCGATTTTCAGTCTTTCTCTAATTACTTTGACTTTCTCCGTAGTCTCAAATACTGAATCAGGACCACTCACAGCAGCTTTACCCACTTCGAACCAACCTATGGATGATCTACATTTCCTCTCATACAAAGCCTCAAATAGGTCCATGCCAATGCTAGAGTGATAACTATTGTTGGAAGCAAACTCTATCAACGGTAAATGCTCATCCCAACTCCCCTTGAAATCAAGAGCACCGCTCTCAACATATCCTCTAACGTCTGGATGGTCCTCTCAGCCTGACCATCTGTCTACGGATGAAAAGCAAAACTCATGTGCACTTGGGTACCCAGACCCTTCTGAAATGCTATCCAAAACTATGAAGTAAACTAAGTACCCCTATCCGAAATGATAGATAAGGGAATTCCATGTAGTTTGACTAACTCCTGGATGTACAATCTAGCATAATCCTCAGTAGTGTAAGAAGTATGCACAGGCAATAAATGTGCAGACTTAGTAAACGTATCAACAACAACCAAAATAAAATCATGATGGCATCGGCAAGGGTGTAAACCAGTCACAAAATCCATATTTATCTTATCCCACTTCTAAGTGGGAATGCTAAACTCCTACATCT
The DNA here is from genome assembly GCF_002878395.1 of Capsicum annuum. Classification (NCBI taxonomy): domain Eukaryota; kingdom Viridiplantae; phylum Streptophyta; class Magnoliopsida; order Solanales; family Solanaceae; genus Capsicum; species Capsicum annuum. The sequence goes on from NW_025858279.1 coordinate 62,145, forward strand.
TACCACCAGGTCTTTGGTGTTCAACCTTAACCTATTGGCACGTCTCACACTTAGCTACAAACGCTGCTATATCTCTCTTCATTCTACTCTACCAATAGATTTCCTGCAAGTCACGATACATCTTGGTGGTACCAAGATGAATAGAATATCGTGCACCGTGTGCTTCATCCATGATCCTCTGCCTTAGATCATCAATATTTGAAGCATATAATCTACCATGCAATATTAACACACTATATCCCTCTTGGCATAAAACCTCTACCTTTTGGTCCTTGACCGACTCCTTCAGTCTAATCAAGCTGGCATCTAAGTCTTGTTTCTCCTTTACCTCTAAAACCAGAGAAGATTCGGAACTACTCTGTACCCCTATGCTACCTTCAGCAGAATCAAACAACCTAACTCCTAGCTTAGCCAAACGATGCACATCATGAGCTAACTCATTCTTACCCTCTTTAACATGCGACACACTACCCAAAGATAACCTGCTAAGGGCATTTTCCACTACATTGGCCTTGCCCGGATGATACAATATGCTCATGTCATAGTCTTTTAATAGCTCTAACCATCTCCTCTGCCTAAGGTTCAACTCTCTCTGGGTAAATACATACTACAAACTCCTATGATCCGTAAACACATCCACATGGACACCATACAAATAGTGTCTCCAAATTTTCAAAGCAAACACTACAATAGCCAACTCTAAATCATGGGTTGGGTAATTCTTCTCATGCGGTTTCAACTGCCTTAAAGAATAGGATATAACCTTACCCCTTTGCATTAATACACAACCCAAACCCACTCTAGAAGCATCACAAAACATCACAAAGACATCACTACCATTAGGTAGAGTCAACACAGGGGATGAGGTAAGTCTAGTCTTCAACTTCTGAAAACTCTTCTCACAGGAATCCAAGCAAAGAAACTTTAGCCTTTTTTTGAGTCAAACGTGTCATGGGAGATACAATCGAAGAGAAACTTTCCACAAAACGATGGTAATAGCCAGCTAGACCTAAGAAACTTTGGATATTAGATGGAGAGATAGGTCTAGGCTAGTTTCTAACAGCTTCTGTCTTTTGGGAATCAACTCTAATAACTTCGGAAGAAATAATGTGACCTAGAAAAGCAACTGACCTTAGCCAAAATTCATACTTGCTGAATTTGGAAAACAATTGATGATCTCTAAGGGTTTGCAAGACAATTCGGAGACGATTTTCATGGTCATCCTCACTACGGGAGTATACTAGAATATCGTCTATAAACACTATGACAAACATATCAAGATATGGTCTGAACACTTGATTCATGAGGTCCGTGAAAGTTGCTGGGATATTGGTTAATCCAAAAGACATAATAAGAGACTCAAAATGACCATAGCTAGTTCGGAAAGCTATCTTCGGGAGGTCACACTCCCTTACTTTGAGCTGGTGATAGTAGGATCTAAGGTCTATCTTGGAAAAATAATTCGCACCTTGCAACTGGTCAAACAAATCATCAATTCTCGGAAGAGGATACTTATTTTTGACTGTGACTTTGTTTAGCTGACGATAATGGATGAAAATTTGCAAAGAACTATCTTTCTTTCGCGTGAATAGGATAGGTGCACCCTAAGGAGATATGCTGGGCCTTATGAAACCTTTATCTAACAGATCCTTGAGTTGGTCTTTCAACTCCTTATGCTCTGCGAGTGCCATACGATAGGGAGGAATAGAAATAGGATGGGTATTGAGCAGAAGATCGATCCCAAATTCTATCTCTCTATCAGGAGGTACCCCTGGAAGATCTTTCGGAAAGACATCAGGAAACTCATTAACAATCCTAACAGACTGGACTTAGTATCCTTAAATCTAACCAAATGATAAATGCACCCTTTCAAAATAAGCTTTCTAGCCTTGAGATATGAGATAAAATGACTCTTAAGGGATACTGAATTTCTGGACCATTCAAAAACAGACTTACCAGAAAATTGAAACTTGACCACATGGCTACGACAATCTATAGATGCGTAACAAGAGTGGAGCTAGTCCATACCTAGAATAACATTAACATCTACCATTTCCAACTCTATTAGGTCAGCAATATGACTCTATGAAGGACTATAACAGGATACTTTTTATACACTTTCTGTGCAATAATTGATTCACCTACTGGGGTAGAAACTAGGATAGGCTCAGGATAATTTTGGGACTCACTTTAAAATTTTTAGCAACCAAAGGTGTCACATACGAAAATCTAGACCCAGGGTCCAACAGTGCATAAACATCGAACTGAAATATACGAAGCGTACTCGTAACGACATCGGGAGAGTCCTCCTGCTCCTGGCCGGATGGCAAAGTATTGAACCAATTCTGGCGCTGACAGCCAGTGGTGCTTGAGGAAGCGCCCTAATTTAGGGCTAGTCGGCTTGCCGGTGCTAGAGGACTAGCAGTCTGAGTTTGGGGGCGATTATTACGTCCCCCTTGCCTGGCATGTAGACACTCCCTAAATTTGTGACCCAAGTCACCACACCCGAAACAACCTTTCTTCTCACCCCAACACTCACCCGGATGGGACCTACCATACTTAGGACACGGAGTATAATTGGTTCTATTTCCAACACTATGCTGAGACTTAGACATATATGACTTGCTACTTTTCTCCTGCTTACCCCTAGGTTCGGGAGAGCTAGCTGAAGATGGTGCTGATATAGATGAGCAGCTCTGAAATTAAGGGCGGTCCCCTTCTTGTGATCTAGTCTAGCCATGTCCGTGCTACTCAAACCTAGCTGTCTTATTCCCTCTCATCATATCCCTCTCCTTGATCTTTTGCTTCAATTATTGAATATGTGTTATTAATCTAGAAAGGTTCATCTCACTGTTTAGCATAGCAGATTTGCACTTATTAACAACATAGCTCAACACCCTATCCCAAATTTTCTCATACTGGATCGGTTATCAGCTATAAAATCATGAGCGTATTTGGCCATCTGGTTGAATTTCAAGCAGTACTGCTTAACAGTCATAGAGCCCTTTCATAAATTCATAAACTCTTCTACCTTCACCTCTTTCATTTCCAATAGGAAGAACTTATCTAGGAATGCATCCTGGAACTCCTACTAAGTCTTAGGGGCGACACCCTCTCCTCTACCCCTCCTCCAAGAAATGACCCAATCATAAGAAATGTCTTTCAACCGATACGATGCCAACTCCACACTATCCTCCTCAGAGATATGCATCATCTGTATGATCTTTCTCACCTCCTCCAAATATAGTTGTGGGTCCTCATCTTGTTTAGACCCATAGAATTTTGGCAAATTCATCCGCATATAGTCACGAATCCTCGCAGCAGCTGAGTCACCTCTCTGCTGCTATAGAGTCGGGGTCTAATTGGCCTGAACATTTGCAGTGACAGCTTAGGCTAGCGCCTGAAAGGCTACCCAAAACTCAGTATAGGATACATTTTTATTCAGAGGGTCGTAGGCTGAGATTACTGACCGATATTATTTATTTGAGCTCAGCAAGGAGGCATATTCTAAAAGAAGAGAGCACGAATTAATAGCTGAGAGAGACATTATAAGCATGATGGACTTCTGAAAGAAAGAAATGACTTTTTGCCTAAAATATCTCATAGCCTCTTGCTCATAGATGTGGCGTGCTACACACCAATGATCAAGACTCTACTTAACTCGGCTTATCAAACTCCCTAGGACTCCTTAAATTGTAGGCTATGATACCAAGTTTGTAACGCCCCAAAAATGGGGTCTCGGAGCGACACACGATGCTTAAGGCTACAAGCAGCCCCAAGCTAACCCTTTGAGCCATTTACTAGTTCTACGACTTTATCTAAATCAAATATGTGAACATCATTTATTAAATCTCAGCAAAATATGGATAAATTACAAAAATGTAACAAAATACTGAATATGTAACAACTCTGACCAACTGATTGAATAAACCTGGCCAAACAAGCCTCTAAGAATCAAAGAACCAATGAGCCATTAGGACAGGCCCCAACTGACTCGAACTCAAAGAGTAAAATAACCAATCATTATGAACTGAATGTCTGAAACAATATATCTGCGCATCATGAGGACTCACCACAACAGAGGATGTAGATCAATATGCTCGGGAATCACTGTCAAGTCTAGAACTGAGCAACTGAACCTACATTTTAGGGAAAATATAGCCCATATACGAATATATGGGTCAGTACTAAGGAATATAGACTGAGTATATGGGGGTGTATGCAAATTTTAGTAAGCAAATATCACAAGTTTATAAAAAACAATGCATGCTGATATAAATGACTCACTTCGCTCGAATGAAAGCATCATAAGTATGGATGAATAATACATGTAAAGCTAAACAAGTGAGTCATTACATAAGTTCTAAATTAACTTTCTTCTCAGTTTTCAAGCTCATAGAGAAATCAAATCTTAAAAGCATTTCAATCTGTTAGGAATGATAACTTTCTCAGAAATTGCAGTGTTTCATATCATACATTTTTATATCAAAATAGAATGAGGACACACACACACATTGGGAGTTTCTCATAAACGACATAAACCATGTGAACTACATAGAGTCCAACGTCCAACCCACATTGGGGAGAGTTGTCCTATCCTTGCCATTGGAGTAGGACCTTAATCATCAATTCAAACACTAGTGATCGCTATATCAGCCTCAGGCTCACATCCTACAGGGGTACGTAGTTCTAGGGAAGTACCAAACCATAATACCTCCTACTCGGTGCTAAAGACTACTCCCGGACATAGCTCAGGTCTTTTAAAAGAAAATCCACAAGAAATAGTTTAACAATTCACAACGGGATCCAATATGCTACCCCTTTCATAATCATTCAAGAATAGTGGATTTCTTTTTCTCACTTGGTTTCAAAAATCAATTCTTTCACGACCACCAAGGTCAAATCATTCTTCATCATTTCAAATTATTCAAATTCACTATGTTTATGACACTATACTTCTCAAAAATAATAATCTTAAATAGGGTTCACATTTCGTAAATCAATATCACAATAAAACCTCTCAAAATTCATACTTTATGCCATAAACATAAGAAAAATCACCTCAAAATCTGAAAATTTAGCTTTGTATGCAACCATATCAAAATTATCATGAAACGTCACAAGATATAAATTCATATATTCAAATTTATAGTAATACATATCAAATCATATATCCTTGTAAAGAAAATTAACTTTGGGCACAAAAGAGTGTTCTTGTTGAAAAAACACACATAACTCAAATTTGGAGTCTTAGAACGAACTTTCTACTCTGACACTATATCCACGAGATTGTTATGTGCTTCTTATAGCCCTCGGGACAAGGATTT